>NW_027003637.1:108326-120826 GCF_036934945.1 Oncorhynchus masou masou
AGGATCAGAGGACCAATATGCGGCGTGGTATGTGTTCATAGTGAATTTTAATAAAGAGAACACTGAACACTATACAAAAGAGTAACAAAAAAACAATCAACTAAATACGACAGTGAAGCTACAAATGAGACCTGTGCTGACACAAGCCACTAACATAGACAATCACCCACAAACAAACAGTGCAACCCAGGCTACCAAAGTATGATTCTCAATCAGAGACAACTAATGACACCTGCCTCTGATTGAGAAACATAGAAAATCCCAAATCATAGAAAATCAAACATAGACTGCCCACCCAACTCACGCCCTGACCGTACTAAATAATGACAAAACAAAGGAAATAAAGGTCAGAACGTGACAGTGAGGTGAAAAGTTCATTCTAACTTACTAACACACTCCCAGATAACTTTTGACCCCTCAACATTATCGATCACCACTGAACTGACAGTTATAATTAACAGAAAACCTAGGAATGCACTCAGTGCCTTATCTAAAAACCCCAGAGCTAAGTTTCAGTTGGGTCAACCATAGGCTAACGACCTTATGTGTTTACACAGTCCACAACCCATTTGTTCCTGCCTAGTTGGGATGGTGTTCATTGACTTTTATTACTCCTTGTCCGTGTCACACAATCCCTTCTTATGAACTCATATTGTCAATCACTTATAGAACAAAGTATAAGTTTACCTAGTTACAATTCTATTTAAAATGGGGATATTGTTTATTCATTTATCCAAAATAAATTCAACACTACCATGGTTCAACCACACCAAGACAGTTGGGAAGAGGGCACGACAACACCTTTTCCCCTCAGGAGACTGAAAAGATTTGGCATGGGTCCCTGTAACGGTTCTCGTCTGGTGAAGGTGAAGCGGACCAAAATGCAGCGTGGTGGTTATTCATGTTCTTTAATGAAAAAAAAGGAACTTGACATGAAATAACTAACTATACAAAAACAACAAAACGGACCGTGAAAACCTATACAGCTATATATCTGGTGACAACAAACACAGAGACAGGAACAATCACCCACAAACACACAGTGAAACCCAGGCTACCTAAATATTGTTCCCAATCAGAGACAATGACTAACACCTGCCTCTGATTTAGAACCATATCAGGCCAGACATAGAAATAGACAAACTAGACATCCAACATAGAATGCCCACTCAGATCACACCCTGACCAACCAAAACATAGAAACACACAAAGTAAACTATGGTCAGGATGTGACAGTACCCAAATCCTCAAAAAGTTCTTGTTGTGTCATTTCATTGTGTTACTTTTTTATTACATTTTATTACTTTAGTATATTTAGAAATTATTTTCTAAACTCTATTTCTTGAACTGCGTTGTTGGTTAAGGGCTTGTAAGTAAGCATTTCCCTGTAAGGTCTACTACACTTGTTGTATTCAGGTGTATGTGACAAATAAAATATGATTTGTATTTGATTTGCTACTTCGAGGGAAGGAACTATTGCCGAGGTATAACCCATTAAACATAGCCTTGTTAAACCTAGTCTACTGCCCAGGACAGCCTCGGTACATTAGATCCTTGCCCAGCGCACAACTGGTCCTTAATACCTGCTTTCCTCCCACCCTGTTCCCGGTATAGCATGGCACCTAGTTCATAGTATAAATGAATAGTCAAGCGTAGGTCAGTATTAGCCTAGAACACAGCTCTGCATCGTCTAGTATAGTCTATATCCTAGAACACAGCTCTGCATCGTCTAGTATAGTCTATATCCTAGAACAAAGCTCTGCATCGTCTAGTATAGTCTATATCCTAGAACACAGCTCAACATCGTCTAGAATAGTCTAGTATAGTCTATATCCTAGAACACAGCTCAGCATCGTCTAGTATAGTCTATATCCTAGAACACAGCATAGCATCGTCTAGTATAGTCTATATCCTAGAACACAGCTCAGCATCGTCTAGTATAGTCTAGTATAGTCTGTATCCCAGAACACAGCTCAGCATCGTCTAGTATAGTCTAGTATAGTCTGTATCCCAGAACACAGCTCAGCATCGTCTAGTATAGTCTATATCCTAGAACACAGCTCAGCATCGTCTGGTATAGTCTAGTATAGTCTGTATCCCAGAACACAGCTCAGCATCGTCTAGTATAGTCTATATCCTAGAACACAGCTCAGCATCATCTAGTATAGTCTATATCCTAGAACACAGCTCAGCATCGTCTAGTATAGTCTAGTATAGTCTATATCACAGAACACAGCTCAGCATCGTCTAGTATAGTCTATATCCTAGAACACAGCATAGCATCGTCTAGTATAGTCTATATCCTAAAACACAGCTCAGCATCGTCTAGTATAGTCTAGTATAGTCTATATCCCAGAACACAGCTCAGCATCGTCTAGTATGGTCTATATCCTAGAACACAGCTTAGCATCGTCTAGTATAGTCTATATCCCAGAACACAGCTCAGCATCGTCTAGTATAGTCTATATCCTAGAACACAGCTCTGCATCGTCTAGTATAGTCTAGTATAGTCTATATCCCAGAACACAGCTCAGCATCGTCTAGTATAGTCTATATCCTAGAACACAGCTCAGCATCGTCTAGTATAGTCTAGTATAGTCTATATCCCAGAACACAGCTCAGCATCGTCTAGTATAGTCTATATCCTAGAACACAGCTCAGCATCGTCTAGAATAGTCTAGTATAGTCTATATCCTAGAACACAGCTCAGCATCGTCTAGTATAGTCTATATCCTAGAACACAGCTCAGCATCGTCTAGTATAGTCTATATCCTAGAACACAGCTCTGCATCGTCTAGTATAGTCTATATCTAGAACACAGCTCTGCATCGTCTAGTATAGTCTAGTATAGTCTATATCCCAGAACACAGCTCAGCATCGTCTAGTATAGTCTATATCCTAGAACACAGCTCAGCATCGTCTAGTATAGTCTATATCCTAGAACACAGCTCAGCATCATCTAGTATAGTCTATATCCTAGAACACAGCTCTGCATCGTCTAGTATAGTCTATATCCTAGAACACAGCTCAGCATCATCTAGTATAGTCTATATCCTAGATCACAGCTCAGCATCGTCTAGTATAGTCTATATCCTAGAACACAGCTCAGCATCATCTAGTATAGTCTATATCCTAGAACACAGCCCAGCATTGTCTAGTATAGTCTATATCCTAGAACACAGCTCAGCATCGTCTAGTATAGTCTATATCCTAGAACACAGCATCGTCTAGTATAGTCTAGTATAGTCTTTATCCTAGAACACAGCTCAGCATCATCTAGTATAGTCTATATCCTAGAACACAGCTCAGCATCATCTAGTATAGTCTATATCCTAGAACACAGCTCAGCATCGTCTAGTATAGTCTATATCCTAGAACACAGCTCAGCATCGTCTAGTATAGTCTATATCCTAGAACACAGCTCAGCATCGTCTAGAATAGTCTAGTATAGTCTTTATCCTAGAACACAGCTCAGCATCATCTAGTATAGTCTATATCCCAGAACACAGCTCAGCATCGTCTAGTATAGTCTATATCCCAGAACACAGCTCAGCATCGTCTAGTATAGTCTATATCCTAGAACACAGCTCAGCATCGTCTAGTATAGTCTATATCCTAGAACACAGCTCAGCATCGTCTAGTATAGTCTATATCCCAGAACACAGCTCAGCATCGTCTAGTATAGTCTATATCCTAGAACACAGCTATCGTCTAGTATAGTCTATATCCTAGAACACAGCTCTGCATCGTCTAGTATAGTCTATATCCTAGAACACAGCTCAGCATCATCTAGTATAGTCTATATCCTAGATCACAGCTCAGCATCGTCTAGTATAGTCTATATCCTAGAACACAGCTCAGCATCATCTAGTATAGTCTATATCCTAGAACACAGCCCAGCATTGTCTAGTATAGTCTATATCCTAGAACACAGCTCAGCATCGTCTAGTATAGTCTATATCCTAGAACACAGCTCTGCATCGTCTAGTATAGTCTAGTATAGTCTTTATTCTAGAACACAGCTCAGCATCATCTAGTATAGTCTATATCCTAGATCACAGCTCAGCATCGTCTAGTATAGTCTATATCCTAGAACACAGCTCAGCATCATCTAGTATAGTCTATATCCTAGAACACAGCTCAGCATCGTCTAGTATAGTCTATATCCTAGAACACAGCTCTGCATCGTCTAGTATAGTCTAGTATAGTCTTTATCCTAGAACACAGCTCAGCATCGTCTAGTATAGTCTATATCCTAGAACACAGCTCAGCATCGTCTAGTATAGTCTATATCCCAGAACACAGCTCAGCATCGTCTAGTATAGTCTATATCCTAGAACACAGCTCAGCATCGTCTAGTATAGTCTATATTCTAGAACACATCTCAGCATCGTCTAGTATAGTCTATGTCCTAGAACACAGCTCAGCATCGTCTAGTATAGTCTATGTCCTAGAACACAGCTCAGCATCGTCTAGTATAGTCTATATCCCAGAACAGACAGGTCACATTGGATTTAATCTTGCCCAGCAAAGGCAAGCGAAGCTTGGCATAGTTAACATACATAGCAGTAATCACCTGGTATAATCTAGGTAACAGCCCAGTAACAGCCCAGTCACACAGCCCAGTAACAGCCCAGTAACAGCCCAGTAACAGCCCAGTCACACAGCCCAGTAACAGCCCAGCAACAGCCCAGTAACACAGCCCAGTAACAGCCCAGCAACAGCCCAGTAACACAGCCCAGTAACAGCCCAGTAACAGCCCAATCACAGCCCAGTCACAGCCAAGTAACAGCCCAGTCACAGCCCAGTAACAGCCAAGTCACACAGCCCAGTAACACAGCCCAGGAACAGCCCAGTAACCGCCCAGTCACACAGCCCAGGAACAGCCCAGTAACACAGCCCAGTAACAGCCCAGTCACACAGCCCAGTAACAGCCCAGTAACAGTCCAGTCACACAGCCCAGTAACAGCCCAGTCACACAGCCCAGTAACAGCCCAGTAACAGTCCAGTCACACAGCCCAGTAACAGCCCAGTAACAGTCCAGTCACAGCCCAGTCACAGCCCAGTAACAGCCCAGTCACAGCCCAGTCACAGCCCAGTCACACAGCCCAGTAACAGCCCAGTCAGCCCAGTAACAGCCCAGTCACACAGCCCAGTAACAGCCCAGTAACAGTCCAGTCACACAGCCCAGTAACAGCCCAGTAACAGCCACACAGCCCAGTAACAGTCCAGTCACACAGCCCAGTCACACAGCCCAGTAACAGCCCAGTCACACAGCCCAGTAACAGCCCAGTAACAGTCCAGTCACACAGCCCAGTCACAGCCCAGTCACACAGCCCAGTAGCAGCCCAAACACAGCCCAGTCACAGCCAAGTAACAGCCCAGTAACAGCCCAGTAACAGCCCAGTCACACAGCCCAGTAACAGCCCAGTAACAGCCCAATCACAGCCCAGTGACAGCCAATATCAGCCCAGTCACAGCCCAGTAACAGCCCAATCACAACTCAGTCACAGCCAAGTAACAGCCCAGTCACAGCCCAGTAACAGCCCAGTCACAGCCCAGTAACAGCCAAGTCACACAGCCCAGTCACAGCCCAGTAACAGCCCAGTCACACAGCCCAGTAACAGCCCAGTAACACAGCCCAGTAACAGCCCAGTCACACAGCCCAGTCACAGCCCAGTAACAGCCCAGTCACACAGCCCAGTAACAGCCCAGTCACACAGCCCAGTCACAGCCCAGTAACAGCCCAGTCACACAGCCCAGTCACACAGCCCAGTAACAGCCCAGTAACAGTCCAGTCACACAGCCCAGTAACAGCCCAGTAACAGCCAAGTAACACAGCCCAGTAACAGCCCAGTCACACAGCCCAGTCACAGCCCAGTAACAGCCCAGTCACACAGCCCAGTAACAGCCCAGTCACAGCCCAGTAACAGCCCAGTAACAGCCCAGTCACAGCCCAGTAACAGCCCAGTAACAGTCCAGTCACACAGCCCAGTCACAGCCCAGTCACAGCCAAGTAACAGCCCAATCACAACTCAGTCACAGCCCAGTAACAGCCCAATCACAACTCAGTCACAGCCAAGTAACAGCCCAGTCACAGCCAAGTCACACAGCCCAGTAACAGCCCAGTCACAGCCCAGTCACAGCCAAGTCACACAGCCCAGTAACAGCCCAGTCACAGCCCAGTCACAGCCAAGTAAAAAGCCCAGTCACAGCCCAGTAACAGCCCAGTCACAGCCAAGTAAGCCCAGTCACAGCCCAGTCACAGCCCAGTCACAGCCCAGTCACAGCCCAGTCACAGCCAAGTAACAGCCCAGGCACAGCCCAGTAACAGCCCAGTAACAGCCCAGTCACAGCCCAGTAACAGCCCAGTCACAGCCCAGTCACAGCCCAGTAACAGCCCAGTAACAGCCCAGTCACAGCCCAGTAACAGCCCAGTCACAGCCCAGTCACAGCCCAGTCACAGCCCAGTCACAGCCAAGTAACAGCCCAGTCACAGCCCAGTAACAGCCCAGTAACAGCCCAGTCACAGCCCAGTAACAGCCCAGTCACAGCCCAGTCACAGCCAGTAACAGCCCAGTCACAGCCCAGTAACAGCCCAGTCACAGCCCAGTCACAGCCAAGTCAGCCCAGTCACAGCCAAGTAACAGCCCAGTCACAGCCCAGTAACAGCCCAGTAACAGCCCAGTCACAGCCAGTCACAGCCCAGTAACAGCCCAGTCACAGCCAAGTAACAGCCCAGTCACAGCCCAGTCACAGCCCAGTAACAGCCCAGTCAGCCCAGTAACAGCCCAGTCACAACTCAGTCACAGCCCAGTAACAGCCCAGTCACAGCCCAGTAACAGCCCAGTCAGCCCAGTCACAGCCAAGTCACACAGCCCAGTAACAGCCCAGTCACAGCCCAGTCACAGCCCAGTCACAGCCCAGTCACAGCCAAGTCACACAGCCCAGTAACAGCCCAGTCACAGCCCAGTCACAGCCCAGTCACAGCCAAGTAACAGCCCAATCACAGCCCAGTAACAGCCCAGTAACAGCCCAGTCACAGCCCAGTCACAGCCCAGTCACAGCCCAGTCACAGCCAAGTCACACAGCCCAGTAACAGCCCAGTCACAGCCCAGTCACAGCCCAGTCACAGCCCAGTCACAGCCAAGTCACACAGCCCAGTAACAGCCCAGTCACAGCCCAGTAACAGCCCAGTCACAGCCCAGTCACAGCCCAGTCACAGCCAAGTAACAGCCCAATCACAGCCCAGTAACAGCCCAGTCACAGCCCAGTAACAGCCCAGTAACAGCCCAGTCACAGCCCAGTCACAGCCCAGTCACAGCCCAGTCACAGCCAAGTCACACAGCCCAGTCACAGCCCAGTAACAGCCCAGTAACAGCCCAGTCACAGCCCAGTCACAGCCCAGTCACAGCCCAGTCACAGCCAAGTCACACAGCCCAGTCACAGCCCAGTCACAGCCAAGTCAACAGCCCAGTAACAGCCCAGTCACAGCCCAGTCACAGCCCAGTCACACAGCCCAGTAACAGCCCAGCCCAGTCACAGCCCAGTCACAGCCCAGTCACACAGCCCAGTCACACAGCCCAGTAACAGCCCAGCCCAGTCACAGCCCAGTCACAGCCCAGTCACACAGCCCAGTAACAGCCCAGCCCAGTCACAGCCCAGTCACAGCCCAGTCACAGCCCAGTAACAGCCCAGTCACACAGCCCAGTCAGCCCAGTCACAGCCCAGTAACAGCCCAGTCACAGCCCAGTCACAGCCCAGTCACAGCCCAGTAACAGCCCAGCCCAGTCACAGCCCAGTCACAGCCCAGTAACAGCCAAGTCACAGCCAAGTAACAGCCCAGTCACACAGCCCAGTAACAGCCCAGTTACACAGCCCAGTCACAGCCCAGTAACAGCCCAGTAACAGCCCAGTCACACAGCCCAGTAACAGCCCAGTCACACAGCCCAGTAACAGCCCAGTCACAGCCCAGTCACAGCCCAGTAACAGCCCAGTAACAGCCCAGTCACAGCCCAGTAACAGCCCAGTAACAGCCCAGTCACAGCCCAGTCACACAGCCCAGTAACAGCCCAGTCACAGCCCAGTCACAGCCAGTCACAGCCCAGTCACAGCCAAGTAACAGCCCAGTCACAGCCCAGTCACAGCCCAGTAACAGCCCAGTCACACAGCCCAGTAACAGCCCAGTCACAGCCCAGTAACAGCCCAGTAACAGCCCAGTCACAGCCCAGTAACAGCCCAGTAACAGCCCAGTCACAGCCCAGTAACAGCCCGATCACAGCCCATTAACAGCCCAGTAACAGCCCCGTCACAGCCCAGTAACAGCCCAGTCACAGCCCAGTCACAGCCCAGTCACAGCCAGTAACAGCCCAGTCACAGCCCAGTAACAGCCCAGTCACAGCCCAGTAACAGCCCCACAGCCCAGTCACAGCCCAGTCACAGCCCAGTCACAGCCCAGTCACAGCCCAGTCACAGCCCAGTCACAGCCCAGTCACAGCCCAGTAACAGCCCAGTCACAGCCCAGTCACAGCCCAGTAACAGCCCAGTCACAGCCCAGTCACAGCCCAGTCACAGCCCAGTCACACAGCCCAGTCACAGCCCAGTCACCGCACTGACACAGCCCAGTAACAGCCCAGTCACAGCCCAGTCACAGCCCAGTCACAGCCCAGTCACAGCCCAGTCACACAGCCCAGTCACAGCCCAGTCACAGCCCAGTAACAGCCCAGTCACACAGCCCAGTCACAGCCCAGTCACAGCCCAGTCACAGCCCAGTCACAGCCCAGCCCAGTCACAGCCCAGTCACACAGCCCAGTCACAGCCCAGTCACAGCCCAGTCACAGCCCAGTAACAGCCCAGTAACAGCCCAGTAACAGCCCAGTAACAGCCCAGTCACAGCCCAGTAACAGCCCAGTCACAGCCCAGTCACACAGCCCAGTAACAGCCCAGTCACAGCCCAGTAACAGCCCAGTCACAGCCCAGTCACAGCCCAGTCACAGCCCAGTCACAGCCCAGTAACAGCCCAGTCACAGCCCAGTCACAGCCCAGTCACAGCCCAGTCACACAGCCCAGTCACAGCCCAGTCACAGCCCAGTCACAGCCCAGTAACAGCCCAGTCACACAGCCCAGTCACAGCCCAGTCACAGCCCAGTCACAGCCCAGTCACAGCCCAGTCACACAGCCCAGTCACAGCCCAGTCACACAGCCCAGTCACAGCCCAGTCACAGCCCAGTCACAGCCCAGTAACAGCCCAGTCACAGCCCAGTAACAGCCCAGTCACAGCCCAGTCACAGCCAAGTCACACAGCCCAGTCACAGCCCAGTCACAGCCAAGTCACACAGCCCAGTAACAGCCCAGTCACAGCCCAGTCACAGCCCAGTCACACAGCCCAGTAACAGCCCAGCCCAGTCACAGCCCAGTCACAGCCCAGTCACACAGCCCAGTCACACAGCCCAGTAACAGCCCAGCCCAGTCACAGCCCAGTCACAGCCCAGTCACACAGCCCAGTAACAGCCCAGCCCAGTCACAGCCCAGTCACAGCCCAGTCACAGCCCAGTAACAGCCCAGTCACACAGCCCAGTCACAGCCCAGTCACAGCCCAGTAACAGCCCAGTCACAGCCCAGTCACAGCCCAGTCACACAGCCCAGTAACAGCCCAGCCCAGTCACAGCCCAGTCACAGCCCAGTCACAGCCCAGTCACAGCCAAGTAACAGCCCAGTCACACAGCCCAGTAACAGCCCAGTCACAGCCCAGTCACAGCCCAGTCACAGCCCAGTAACAGCCCAGTAACAGCCCAGTCACAGCCCAGTAACAGCCCAGTAACAGCCCAGTAACAGCCCAGTCACAGCCCAGTCACACAGCCCAGTAACAGCCCAGTCACAGCCCAGTCACAGCCCAGTCACAGCCCAGTCACAGCCCAGTCACAGCCAAGTAACAGCCCAGTCACAGCCCAGTCACAGCCCAGTCACAGCCCAGTCACAGCCCAGTCACAGCCCAGTCACACAGCCCAGTAACAGCCCAGTCACAGCCCAGTAACAGCCCAGTAACAGCCCAGTCACAGCCCAGTAACAGCCCAGTAACAGCCCAGTCACAGCCCAGTAACAGCCCAGTCACAGCCCAGTAACAGCCCAGTAACAGCCCAGTCACAGCCCAGTAACAGCCCAGTCACAGCCCAGTCACAGCCCAGTCACAGCCCAGTAACAGCCCAGTCACAGCCCAGTAACAGCCCAGTCACAGCCCAGTAACAGCCCAGTAACAGCCCAGTCACAGCCCAGTAACAGCCCAGTCACAGCCCAGTAACAGCCCAGTCACAGCCCAGTCACAGCCCAGTCACAGCCCAGTCACAGCCCAGTAACAGCCCAGTCACAGCCCAGTCACAGCCCAGTAACAGCCCAGTCACAGCCCAGTCACAGCCCAGTCACAGCCCAGTCACAGCCCAGTCACAGCCCAGTAACAGCCCAGTCACACAGCCCAGTCACAGCCCAGTCACAGCCCAGTCACAGCCCAGTCACACAGCCCAGTCACAGCCCAGTCACAGCCCAGTCACAGCCCAGTCACACAGCCCAGTCACAGCCCAGTCACAGCCCAGTCACAGCCCAGCCCAGTCACAGCCCAGTCACACAGCCCAGTCACAGCCCAGTCACAGCCCAGTCACAGCCCAGTAACAGCCCAGTAACAGCCCAGTAACAGCCCAGTCACAGCCCAGTCACAGCCCAGTAACAGCCCAGTCACAGCCCAGTCACAGCCCAGTAACAGCCCAGTCACAGCCCAGTAACAGCCCAGTCACAGCCCAGTCACAGCCCAGTCACAGCCCAGTCACAGCCCAGTAACAGCCCAGTCACAGCCCAGTCACACAGCCCAGTCACAGCCCAGTCACAGCCCAGCCCAGTAACAGCCCAGTCACAGCCCAGTCACAGCCCAGTAACAGCCCAGTCACACAGCCCAGTCACAGCCCAGTCACAGCCCAGTCACAGCCCAGTCACAGCCCAGTAACACAGCCCAGTCACAGCCCAGTCACAGCCCAGTAACAGCCCAGTAACAGCCCAGTAACAGCCCAGTCACAGCCCAGTCACAGCCCAATCACAGCCCAGTAACAGCCCAGTAACAGCCCAGTCACAGCCCAGTAACAGCCCAGTAACAGCCCAGTCACAGCCCAGTAACAGCCCAGTAACAGCCCAGTAACAGCCCAGTAACACAGCCCAGTAACAGCCCAGTAACACAGCCCAGTAACAGCCCAGTAACAGCCCAGTAACAGCCCAGTAACAGCCCAGTAACAGCCCAGTCACACAGCCCAGTAACAGCCCAGTAACAGCCCAGTAACACAGCCCAGTAACAGCCCAGTCACAGCCCAGCCCAGTCACAGCCCAGTCACAGCCCAGTAACAGCCCAGTAATAGCCCAGTCACAGCCCAGTAACAGCCCAGTCACACAGCCCAGTAACAGCCCAGTCACAGCCCAGTAACAGCCCAGTCACACAGCCCAGTAACAGCCCAGTCACAGCCCAGTCACAGCCCAGTCACAGCCCAGTAACAGCCCAGTAACAGCCCAGTCACACAGCCCAGTAACAGCCCAGTCACAGCCCAGTCACAGCCCAGTCACACAGCCCAGTCACAGCCCAGTAACAGCCCAGTCACACAGCCCAGTAACAGCCCAGTCACAGCCCAGTAACAGCCCAGTCACAGCCCAGTCACAGCCCAGTAACAGCCCAGTAACAGTCCAGTCACACAGCCCAGTAACAGCCCAGTCACACAGCCCAGTAACAGCCCAGTAACAGCCCAGTCACACAGCCCAGTAACAGCCCAGTAACAGCCCAGTAACAGTCCAGTCACACAGCCCAGTAACAGCCCAGTCACACAGCCCAGTAACAGCCCAGTCACAGCCCAGTAACACAGCCCAGTAACAGCCCAGTCACAGCCCAGTCACAGCCCAGTAACAGCCCAGTAACAGCCCAGTCACACAGCCCAGTAACAGCCCAGTCACAGCCCAGTAACACAGCCCAGTAACAGCCCAGTCACAGCCCAGTCACAGCCCAGTCACAGCCCAGTCACAGCCCAGTAACAGCCCAGTCACAGCCCAGTCACAGCCCAGTCACAGCCCAGTAACAGCCCAGTCACAGCCCAGTCACAGCCCAGTAACAGCCCAGTCACAGCCCAGTCACAGCCCAGTAACACAGCCCAGTAACAGCCCAGTCACAGCCCAGTCACAGCCCAGTAACAGCCCAGTCACACAGCCCAGTAACAGCCCAGTCACAGCCCAGTCACAGCCCAGTAACAGCCCAGTCACACAGCCCAGTAACAGCCCAGTCACAGCCCAGTCACAGCCCAGTAACAGCCCAGTCACAGCCCAGTAACAGCCCAGTAACAGCCCAGTAACAGCCCAGTCACAGCCCAGCCCAGTCACAGCCCAGTAACAGCCCAGTAACAGCCCAGTAACAGCCCAGTCACAGCCCAGTCACAGCCCAGTAACAGCCCAGTAACAGCCCAGTAACAGCCCAGTCACACAGC
>NW_027003637.1:128326-163799 GCF_036934945.1 Oncorhynchus masou masou
GGCTCTCAAGAGAAGACAGGCTATGAGCTCACTGCCCACAAAATGAGATGGAAACTGGGCTGCACTTCCTAACCTCCTGTCCAATGTATGACCATATTAGAGAGACATATTTCCCTCAGATTACACAGATCCACAAAGAATTAGAACAAAATCCCAGTTTTGATAAACTCCCATATCTACTGAGTGAAATACCACAGTGTGACATCACAGCAGCAAGATTTGTGACCTGTTGCCACAAGAAAAGGGCAACCAGTGAAGAACAAACACCATTGTAAATACAACCCATATTTATGTTTATTTATTTTCCTTTGTGTACTTTAACTATTTGTACATTGTTAAAACACTGTATATATATATAATATGACATTTGTAATGTCTTTATTCTTCTGTAACTTCTGTATGTGTAATGTTTACTGTTAATTTTTACTGTTTATTTCACTTTGTATATTATCTACCTCACTTGCTTTGGCAATGTTAACATGTTTCCCATGCCAATAAAACCTGAATTTAATTGTATTGAATTGAGACAGACAGGTTCGCAGACAGATAGACAGACTGATAGACATGTAGACAGACAGACAGACAGACAGACAGACAGGCAGGCAGGCAGGCAGGCAGACAGACAGACAGACAGACAGACAGACAGACAGACAGACAGACAGACAGACAGACAGACAGACAGACAGACAGACAGACAGACAGACAGACAGACAGACAGACAGAGAGGCAGGCAGGCAGACAGACTGGTTCACGTGTTGTAATTATTTGACCAGACCGTCAGGCGTTCTGTCAGAGTGAACTGTGAGTGTTTCTCTCTTCTCAGAAAAGCTTCAAACTCTGAATAGCTGTTTTCAAACACTCTCTTTGTCAAACCATCAGAGAATTCATCACACAAACCATTGTGTCTTTTCCACTGTGTAACCTTGGCTGAGACCTGACAGCTGGGCCTGCATCCACAAAGCATCTCAGAGTGGAGCATGAAGAACAGCATTACATGGACAAGTGGGGACCTGATCCTAGATCAGCTGGGCCTGCATCCACAAAGCATCTCAGAGTGGAGCAGAAAGAACAGCATTACATGGACAAGAGGGGACCTGATCCTAGATCAGCTGGGCCTGCATCCACAAAGCATCTCAGAGTGGAGCATGAAGAACAGCATTATATGGACAAGTGGGGACCTGATCCTAGATCAGCACTCCTGTTAGATGCTTTAGGAAGATGGGCCCTTAAGTATGAACTAAGTCCAGGCTTTAGCAGGATAACAGTTTGGGGTTTTGAGAATAAATATAGTGTAATGATTGTGATCTGTCCATTCCTTCCGCTTTAAACGTGTGACTGTGGAGCTGTGGATTGGCTTGGGAAGCATAACACTAATGAACAATGATACCCCACCTCTCACTTGTCCCTCCTCCTCCTCCTCCTTCTCTTCCTGCTCTTCCTTCCTCTTCCTCCACCTCCCCCTCCCCCTCCTCCTCCTCCTCCCTCCCTCCCCCCTCCCTCCCTCCCTCCCTCCTCCCTCCCTCCCTCCCTCCCTCCCTCCCTCCCTCCCTCCCTCCCTCCCTCCCTCCCTCCCTCCCTCCCTCCCTCCCTCCCCCCCCCCTCCAAACCACCTCCCCCTCCTCCTCCCTCCTCCCCTCCCTCCCCCCCTCCCTCCTCCCTCCTCCCCTCCACCCCCCCTCCAAACCACCTCTCCTCTATCCTCCCCTCCTCCTCCTACTTCTCCCCCTCCCTCCCTCCCTCCTCGCCTCCACCCCCCTCCAAACCACCTTTCTTCCCTCCTCCCCTCCTCCTCCCCTCCTCCTCCTACTTCTCCCCCTCCCTCCCTCCCTCCACGCCTCCACACCCCTCCAAACCACCTTTCTTCCCTCCCTCCCTCCGAGCCCCTTCCTCCTCCTCCTCCTCCTCCTCCTCCTCCACAGGTAGACACAAAATGACCGGCAGTACCGCAATAAAACAACTCTGGGTCTAAAGTCTGAGACAGCCTAGCCCTGCCGAGCTGCATCGGCTTGGGAAGAGGTGAATCGGTAGTCTCCGGAGACAGCCTAGCCCTGCCGAGCTGCATCGGCTTGGGAAGAGGTGAATCGTAGTCTCCGGAGACAGCCTAGCCCTGCCGAACTGCATCGGCTTGGGAAGAGGTGAATCGTAGTCTCCGGAGACAGCCTAGCCCTGCCGAGCTGCATCGGCTTGGGAAGAGGTGAATCGGCAGTCTCCGGAGACTGCCTAGCCCTGCCGAGCTGCATCGGCTTGGGAAGAGGTGAATCGGTAGTCTCCGGAGACAGCCTAGCCCTGCCGAGCTGCATCGGCTTGGGAAGAGGTGAATCGGTAGTCTCCGGAGACAGCCTAGCCCTGCCGAGCTGCATCGGCTTGGGAAGAGGTGAATCGGCAGTCTCCGGAGGCTCTTGGAGGGACTCGGGTAAGCTCGGATCGTTTCGGGGACATAAATGCGGGGGACATCCGGAGTTCATTAGATGCAAGTTTGGATCTCCGAGTGAACGAGAGGGAACGCAATCGGACCTCTTCTCCCTCATATGTTCCCGTAGCCAATCATCGATCTGGATGGTTAAAGCAATGAGTGAGTGGAGATCTGTAGTTCTCGGGCTGCCAGCTCATCTTTTACCTCCTTCAATAATGGAACATGTCGAACAGCACTTCCAGGTTCCAGGTACTAGTGGTTAGGGCGTTAGGTTAGGGTGTTGGACTAGTAACCGGAATGTTGCAAGTTCAAATCCCCAAGCTGACAAATCCCCAAGCTGACAAGGTACAAATCTGTCATTCTGCCCCTGAACAGGCAGTTAACCCACTGTTCCTAGGCCGTCATTGAAAATAAGAATTTGTTCTTAACTGACTTGCCGAGTTAAATTAAAATAAAATAAATAAAATAAAAAACCCTCCGCTGCTAGCGTGCGGAACTCCACCACATAGTCTGCCACACCGAAGCTGGAGAAACTTCCGGGCAGCCTCGCTCCTGGACACCGGAGCCTCAAAAACTTTTTTCTCCTCTGCCACGAATACCTCCAGACTGAGGCAGATGGCGGATTGTTGCTCCCACACCGCCGCGGCCCAATCGAGTACCCTCCCGGATATCAGCGTAATAATGTACGCTATTTCCGAGCTGCCCGAGAGGAACAAAGAAGGCTGCAGGTTGAAAACGAGGGAGAGAAAGGCCCGGCAGGTTCTGGAAATTTCCATCGTAGCTCTCTGTGGGAGGTAATCTGGGTTCCCTGAGAAACCGGGGTGACGGTGCTGCTACCAGCCGGTTTACAGAGGGACTGGGAGGGTACCGTCGTGGTCGGCTGCCTAGCAACCCACGGAATCGCTCCCGCAACGCGTCCAAGGCTGCGTCGTGACGTTTGGCCACATCCTGGAACACTTCCATCGGACCGTGAAACAACTCCTCCTCGTGCTGACCAATGGTGGCTCCTTGGGGAGGAGATTGTGTTGAGGAGCTGGTCCAAGTCTGCTGGGTATGTCCTGGCCAGTTCGTACCATCAGGTATGAAGGGAAGACCCAAGTACAGACTGTGTGATTTAACTATGTTTATTGTATCAACAGGGACAGGCAAACGACAGGTCACTATCAGGTATGAAGGGAAGACCCAGATGCCAGACCACATTGAATAAACAACAGTATAACGTTCCAAACAGGGGCAATAGACAGGTCAAGGAAGGCAGAGGTCAGAAAACCAGAGGTGGGGTAACGATACAGGTCGGCAGGCAGGCTCAGGGTCAGGCACAGGCAGATTGGTAAGGCAGGCGGGCTCAGAGTCAGGACAGGCAGAGTGGTCAGGCAGGCGGGCTCAGGGTCAGGACAGGCAGAGTGGTCAGGCAGGTGGGCTCAGGGTCAGGCACAGGCAGATTGGTAAGGCAGGCGGGCTCAGAGTCAGGACAGGCAGAGTGGTCAGGCAGGCGGGCTCAGGGTCAGGCACAGGCAGATTGGTAAGGCAGGCGTGCTTCTAGTCAGGACAGGCAGAGTGCACAGGCAGGCGGGCTCAGAGTCAGGCACAGGCAGATTGGTGAGGCAGGCGTGCTTCTAGTCAGGACAGGCAGAGTGCTCAGGCAGGCGGGCTCAGAGTCAGGACAGGCAGAGTGGTTAGGCAGGCGGGCTCAGGGTCAGACACAGGCAGATTGGTAAGGCAGGCGTGCTTCTAGTCAGGACAGGCAGAGTGCTCAGGCAGGCGGGCTCAGAGTCAGGCACAGGCAGATTGGTGAGGCAGGCGGGCTCAGAGTCAGGACAGGAAAGGGTCAAAACCGTGAGGGCAAGAAAAGCAGGAGCTGAGACACAAAACGCTGGTTGGCTTGAACAAACAAGACGAACTGGCAACAGACAAACAGAGAACACAGGTGTAAATACCCAGGGATAATGGGGAAGATGGGCGACACCTGCAGGGGGGTGGAGATAATCACAAGGACAGTGTCACGCCCTGGTCGAAGATTATGGGGTTTGTCTGCATTTATTTGGTCAGGCCGGGGGTGTGTCATGGGTTTTTTGTGGTGTGTTTTGTCTTGGGGGTGTATAGCATAGTCTATGGCTGCCTGAGGCGGTTCTCAATCAGAGTCAGGTGATTATCGTTGTCTCTGATTGGGAACCATATTTAGGCAGCCATATTATTTGTGTATTTCGTGGGTGATTGTTCCTGTCTCTGTGTTTGTTGTCACCAGATAGGCTGTATAGGTTTTCACGTTCCGTTTGTTGTTTTTGTATAGTTCGTATTTTTCATTCCTCATTAAACATGTCTCAAAAATACCACGCTGCATTTTGGTCCGCTTCTCCTTCACCAGACGAGAACCGTTACAGAATACCCAGGGGATAATGGGGAAGATGGGCGCCACCTGCAGGGGGGTGGAGACAATCACAAGGTGAAACAGATCAGGATGTGACAGTGTTGTGTGTTCGAAGATGAGAGGGAAAAAAACAATTTATTCTATTTTAGAGTAAGGCTGTAACTTAACGAAGTGTGGAAAAGATTGGAAGGGTCTGAATACTTTTCAAATACGTTGTAGGTTACAGTATTGTGCCATAAGCCCGGGCAGCCCAACCCGAATCAACTCTTAGAATATCAGGCCCGGACTGAAAACCTACTTTTTCACTTAATTTTTTTTGAGGAGGCAGGAGAATTAAAGAAGTTTTTATATTTGTAAGGATCCCCATTAGTTCCTGCTAAGGCAGCTGCTACTCTTCCTGGGGTTTATTATGGATCCCCATTAGTTCCTGTCAAGGCAGCAGCTACTCTTCCTGGGGTTTATTATGGATCCCCATTAGCTCCTGCCAAGGCAGCTGCTACTCTTCCTGAGGTTTATTATGGATCCCCATTAGTTCCTGCCAAGGCAGCTGCTACTCTTCCTGGGGTTTATTATGGATCCCCATTAGTTCCTACCAAGGCAGCAGCTACTCTTCCTGGGGTTTATTATGGATCCCCATTAGTTCCTACCAAGGCAGCAGCTACTCTTCCTGGGGTTTATTATGGATCCCCATTAGTTCCTGTCAAGGCAGCAGCTACTCTTCCTGGGGTTTATTATGGATCCCCATTAGTTCCTACCAAGGCAGCTGCTACTCTTCCTGGGGTTTATTATGGATCCCCATTAGCTCCTGTCAAGGCAGCAGCTACTCTTCCTGGGGTTTATTATGGATCCCCATTAGTTCCTACCAAGGCAGCTGCTACTCTTCCTGGGGTTTATTATGGATCCCCATTAGCTCCTGTCAAGGCAGCAGCTACTCTTCCTGGGGTTTATTATGGCTCTCCATTAGTTCCTGCCAAGGCAGCAGCTACTCTTCCTGGGGTTTATTATGGATCCCCATTAGTTCCTACCAAGGCAGCAGCTACTCTTCCTGGGGTTTATTATGGATCCCCATTAGCTCCTGCCAAGGCAGCAGCTACTCTTCCTGGGGTTTATTATGGATTCCCATTAGCTCCTGCCAAGGCAGCAGCTACTCTTCCTGGGGTTTATTATGGCTCTCTATTAGTTCCTGTCAAGGCAGCAGCTACTCTTCCTGGGGTTTATTATGGATCCCCATTAGCTCCTGTCAAGGCAGCAGCTACTCTTCCTGGGGTTTATTATGGATCCCCATTAGTTCCTACCAAGGCAGCTGCTACTCTTCCTGGGGTTTATTATGGATCCCCATTAGCTCCTGTCAAGGCAGCAGCTACTCTTCCTGGGGTTTATTATGGATCCCCATTAGTTCCTGTCAAGGCAGCAGCTACTCTTCCTGGGGTTTATTATGGATCCCCATTAGTTCCTACCAAGGCAGCTGCTACTCTTCCTGGGGTTTATTATGGATCCCCATTAGCTCCTGTCAAGGCAGCAGCTACTCTTCCTGGGGTTTATTATGGATCCCCATTAGTTCCTACCAAGGCAGCTGCTACTCTTCCTGGGGTTTATTATGGCTCTCCATTAGTTCCTACCAAGGCAGCAGCTACTCTTCCTGGGGTTTATTATGGATCCCCATTAGCTCCTGCCAAGGCAGCAGCTACTCTTCCTGGGGTTTATTATGGATCCCCATTAGTTCCTACCAAGGCAGCAGCTTCTCTTCCTGGGGTTTATTATGGATCCCCATTAGCTCCTGCCAAGGCAGCAGCTACTCTTCCTGGGGTTTATTATGGATTCCCATTAGCTCCTGCCAAGGCAGCAGCTACTCTTCCTGGGGTTTATTATGGCTCTCTATTAGTTCCTGTCAAGGCAGCAGCTACTCTTCCTGGGGTTTATTATGGATCCCCATTAGCTCCTGTCAAGGCAGCAGCTACTCTTCCTGGGGTTTATTATGGCTCCCCATTAGTTCCTACCAAGGCAGCTGCTACTCTTCCTGGGGTTTATTATGGATCCCCATGGATCCCCATACTCTTCCTTGGATCCAAACACATTAAAGCACTAGCATTACATATAAAACAAGAGATTAAACAGTACATCATATAACATTATTACACCACTACATGTCTACAATACAACGCTCTTTCAATGTACGCGTGTGTAGAGTGAGTGTGTTAGCGTTTGTGTTCGTATGGGCGTGTCTCTACCTGTGAGTGTGTCTCTACCTGTGAGTGTGTCCCTACCTGTGAGTGTGTCTCTACCTGTGAGTGTGCTAGCGTTCGTGTTCGTATGGGCGTGTCTCTACCTGTGAGTGTGTCTCTACCTGTGAGTGTGTCTCTACCTGTGAGTGTGTCTCTACCTGTGAGTGTGTCTCTCCCTGTGGGTGTGTCACTACCTGTGAGTGTGTCTCTACCTGTGAGTGTGTCTCTACCTGTGAGTGTGCTAGCGTTCGTGTTCGTATGGGCGTGTCTCTACCTGTGAGTGTGTCTCTACCTGTGAGTGTGTCTCTACCTGTGAGTGTGTCTCTCCCTGTGAGTGTGTCTCTAACTGTGAGTGTTTCTCTACCTGTGAGTGTGTCTCTCCCTGTGAGTGTGTCTCTAACTGTGAGTGTGTCTCTACTTGTGAGTGTGTCTCTACCTGTGAGTGTGTCTCTTCACAGCCCCCGCTGTTCCATAAGCTGATCTTTAAACCTGTTTTTTTTTAAAGCTGATTCTACTGGCATGAGAGATTGACATGCAAATCATTAATGTTATCTCTCCGTATACATTTGAGGGCCGTTCTGTCCTGTTCTGAGCCTTCCTAAGTCCCTCCTTGTGGCACCGGACCACACGACTGAACAGTAGTCCAGGTGAGACAAAACTAGGGCCTGTAGGACCTGCCTTATTAGTATTGTTAACCTCTATGGGATCGGTGAAATAGTCCATAATGGCCTCTCTCTTGCATGTCAAAGACGATGGTACAAAAAAAAAGAAAACGGTTGTTTTTTTCTTTGTATTATCTTTTACCAGATCTAGTGTGTTATATTCTCCTACCTTCATTTCACATTTCCACAATCTTCAAAGTGTTTCCTTTCAAATGGTATCAAGAACATGCATATCCTTACTTCAGGTCCTGAGCTACAGACAGTTAGATTTGTGAATGTCATTTTAGGCGAAAAAGGGTCCGATCCTATTAGAAAGGCAGAGCAGCGTTTTTTTTAAATCTTCACAGTCTCCGCTGTTCCATAAGGTGTATTTTTATCTGTTTTTTAAATGATTCTACTGCTGGATCAGTTACCTGATGTGGAATAGAGTTCCATGTAGTCATGGCTCTATGTGGTAATGTGGAATAGAGTTCCATGTAGTCATGGCTCTATGTGGTAATGTGGAATAGAGTTCCATGTAGTCATGGCTCTATGTGGTACTGTGGAATAGAGTTCCATGTAGTCATGGCTCTATGTGGTACTGTGGAATAGAGTTCCATGTAGTCATGGCTCTATGTGGTACTGTGGAATAGAGTTCCATGTAGTCATGGCTCTATGTGGTACTGTGGAATAGAGTTCCATGTAGTCATGACTCTATGTAGTACTGTGGAATAGAGTTCCATGTAGTCATGACTCTATGTAGTACTGTGGAATAGAGTTCCATGTAGTCATGGCTCTATGTAGTACTGTGGAATAGAGTTCCATGTAGTCATGGCTCTATGTAGTACTGTGGAATAGAGTTCCATGTAGTCATGGCTCTATGTGGTACTGTGGAATAGAGTTCCATGTAGTCATGGCTCTATGTAGGACTGTGGAATAGAGTTCCATGTAGTCATGGCTCTATGTGGTACTGTGGAATAGAGTTCCATATAGTCATGGCTCTATGTGGTACTGTATAGAGTTCCATGTAGTCATGGCTCTATGTGGTACTGTGGAATAGAGTTCCATGTAGTCATGGCTCTATGTGGTACTGTGGAATAGAGTTCCATATAGTCATGGCTCTATGTGGTACTGTGGAATAGAGTTCCATGTAGTCATGGCTCTATGTGGTACTGTGGAATAGAGTTCCATATAGTCATGGCTCTATGTGGTACTGTGGAATAGGGTTCCATGTAGTCATGGCTCTATGTGGTACTGTGGAATAGAGTTCCATGTAGTCATGGCTCTATGTGGTACTGTGGAATAAAGTTCCATGTAGTCATGGCTCTATGTGGTAATGTGGAATAGAGTTCCATGTAGTCATGGCTCTATGTGGTACTGTGGAATAGAGTTCCATGTAGTCATGGCTCTATGTGGTACTGTGGAATAGAGTTCCATGTAGTCATGGCTCTATGTGGTACTGTGGAATAAAGTTCCATGTAGTCATGGCTCTATGTGGTACTGTGGAATAGAGTTCCATGTAGTCATGGCTCTATGTGGTACTGTGGAATAGAGTTCCATGTAGTCATGGCTCTATGTGGTACTGTGGAATAGAGTTCCATGTAGTCATGGCTCTATGTGGTACTGTGGAATAGAGTTCCATGTAGTCATGGCTCTATGTATGCGGTACTGTGGAATAGAGTTCCATGTAGTCATGGCTCTATGTGGTACTGTGGAATAGAGTTCCATGTAGTCATGGCTCTATGTGGTACTGTGGAATAAAGTTCCATGTAGTCATGGCTCTATGCGGTACTGTGGAATAGAGTTCCATGTAGTCATGGCTCTATGTGGTACTGTGGAATAAAGTTCCATGTAGTCATGGCTCTATGTGGTACTGTGGAATAAAGTTCCATGTAGTCATGGCTCTATGTGGTACTGTGGAATAGAGTTCCATGTAGTCATGACTCTATGTAGTACTGTGGAATAGAGTTCCATGTAGTCATGGCTCTATGTGGTACTGTGGAATAGAGTTCCATGTAGTCATGGCTCTATGCGGTACTGTGGAATAGAGTTCCATGTAGTCATGGCTCTATGTGGTACTGTGGAATAGAGTTCCATGTAGTCATGGCTCTATGTGGTACTGTGGAATAAAGTTCCATGTAGTCATGGCTCTATGCGGTACTGTGGAATAGAGTTCCATGTAGTCATGGCTCTATGTGGTACTGTGGAATAAAGTTCCATGTAGTCATGGCTCTATGTGGTACTGTGGAATAAAGTTCCATGTAGTCATGGCTCTATGTGGTACTGTGGAATAGAGTTCCATGTAGTCATGGCTCTATGTGGTACTGTGGAATAAAGTTCCATGTAGTCATGGCTCTATGTGGTACTGTGGAATAGAGTTCCATGTAGTCATGGCTCTATGTGGTATGTGGAATAGAGTTCCATGTAGTCATGGCTCTATGTGGTACTGTGGAATAAAGTTCCATGTAGTCATGGCTCTATGTGGTACTGTGGAATAAAGTTCCATGTAGTCATGGCTCTATGTGGTACTGTGGAATAGAGTTCCATGTAGTCATGGCTCTATGTAGTACTGTGGAATAGAGTTCCATGTAGTCATGGCTCTATGTGGTACTGTGGAATAGAGTTCCATGTAGTCATGGCTCTATGTGGTACTGTGGAATAGAGTTCCATGTAGTCATGGCTCTATGTAGTACTGTGGAATAGAGTTCCATGTAGTCATGACTCTATGTAGTACTGTGGAATAGAGTTCCATGTAGTCATGGCTCTATGTGGTACTGTGGAATAGAGTTCCATATAGTCATGGCTCTATGTGGTACTGTGGAATAGAGTTCCATGTAGTCATGGCTCTATGTGGTACTGTGGAATAGAGTTCCATGTAGTCATGGCTCTATGTGGTACTGTGGAATAGAGTTCCATATAGTCATGGCTCTATGTGGTACTGTGGAATAGGGTTCCATGTAGTCATGGCTCTATGTGGTACTGTGGAATAGAGTTCCATGTAGTCATGGCTCTATGTGGTACTGTGGAATAGAGTTCCATGTAGTCATGGCTCTATGTGGTACTGTGGAATAGAGTTCCATGTAGTCATGGCTCTATGTAGTACTGTGGAATAGAGTTCCATGTAGTCATGGCTCTATGTAGTACTGTGGAATAGAGTTCCATGTAGTCATGGCTCTATGTGGTACTGTGGAATAAAGTTCCATGTAGTCATGGCTCTATGTGGTACTGTGGAATAAAGTTCCATGTAGTCATGGCTCTATGTAGTACTGTGGAATAGAGTTCCATGTAGTCATGGCTCTATGTGGTACTGTGCCAATTGTAATTTCCCGAAGTCCCTCTTTGTGGCACCTGGCCACACGACTGAACAGTAGTCCAGGTGCGACAAAACTAGAGCCTGTAGGACCTGCCTTGTTGATAGTGTTGTTAAGAAGGTAGAGCAGCACTTCATTATGGACAGACTTCTCCCCATCTTAGCTACTGTTGTATCAACAAGTTTTGACCATGACCGTTTACAATCCAGCATTACCCCAAGCAGTTTAGTCACCTCAATTTGCTTAATTTCCACATTATTCATTACAACATTTAGTTGAGGTTTGGGGTTTAGTGAATGATTTGCCCCAAATGCAATACTTTTAGTTTGTCTGGTCCTTCTCCACAGTCTGGTAGTTTTTGCAATATTTAGTACTAACTTATTCCAATGGTTTACTCCATGTGTAACTCTGTGTTGTCTGTTCACACTGCTATGCTTTATCTTGGCCAGGTCGCAGTTGTAAATGAGAACTTGTTCTCAACTAGCCTACCTGGTTAAATAAAGGTGAAAAAAAAAAAAAAAAAAAAAAAATATATATATATATAAAAATAAATTCCTTGCCACCCATTCTGAAACTAACTGTAGCTCTTTGTTAAGTGTTGCTGTCATTTCAGTCACTGTAGTAACTGACGTGTATGTTATTGAGTAATCTGCATACATAGAAAATAGTTAGGGCCCTAGACAGCTGCCCTGGGGATTTCCTGATACATTCTAGAACACCCTCTGTGTTCTGTTAGACAGGTAGCTCTTTATCCACATTATAGCAGGGGGTGTAAAGCCATAACACATTCTAGAACACCCTCTGTGTTCTGTTAGACAGGTAACTCTTTATCCACATTATAGCAGGGGGTGTAAAGCCATAACACATTCTAGAACACCCTCTGTGTTCTGTTAGACAGGTAGCTCTTTATCCACATTATAGCAGGGGGTGTAAAGCCTAACACATTCTAGAACACCCTCTGTGTTCTGTTAGACAGGTAACTCTTTATCCACATTATAGCAGGGGGTGTAAAGCCATAACACATTCTAGAACACACTCTGTGTTCTGTTAGACAGGTAACTATTTTTCCACAATATCTATATTTTATTATTTTACCTTTATTTAACTAGGCAAGTCAGTTAAGAACAAATTATTATTTTTACACTGATGGCCTACCCCAAACAACACTGGGCCAAATGTGCCTCCCAATGGGACTCCCAATCATGGCGGTTGTGATACAGCCTGGAATCAAACTAGGGTCTGCAGTGACGCCTCTAGCACTGAGATGTAAGTGCTTTAGACCTCTGCACCACTCGGGAGCCCATGTAGCAGGGGGTGTAAAACCATAACACATCACTTTTTTTCCAGCAGCAGGCTATGATCAATAACTTCAAAAGCCGCACAGAAGTCTAACAAAACAGCCCCCACCACAATCTTTTTAATCTTTTTAATATCAATTTCTCTCAACCAATCATCAGTCATTTGTGTAAGTGCTGTGCTTGTTAAATGTCATTCCCTATAATTCCCTACTGTCCTTCACCACAGTCTGGTTCTTCACTGCAGTCTGTCTGGTCCTTCACCACAGTCTGGTACTTCACCACAGTCTGGTTCTTCACTGCAGTCTGTCTGGTCCTTCACCACAGTCTGGTCCTTCACCACAGTCTGGTCCTTCACTACAGCCGGGTCCTTCACCACAGTCTGGTCCTTCACCACAGTCTGGTCCTTCACCACAGTCTGGTCCTTCACCACAGTCTGGTCCTTCACTACAGCCGGGTCCTTCACCACAGTCTGGTCCTTCACTACAGCCAGGTCCTTCACCACAGTCTGGTCCTTCACCACAGTCAGGTCCTTCACTACAGCTGGGTCCTTCACCACAGTCGGGTCCTTCACCACAGTCTGGTACTTCACCACAGTCTGGTCCTTCACTACAGCCAGGTCCTTCACCACAGTCTGGTCCTTCACCACAGTCTGGTCCTTCACTACAGCCAGGTCCTTCACCACAGTCTGGTCCTTTAGCACAGTCTGGTCTTCACTGCAGTCTGGTCCTTCACCACAGTTTGTGTGGTCCTTCACCACAGTGTGTCTGGTCCTTCACCACAGTCTGGTCCTTCATCAGAGTCGGGTCCTTCACCACAGTCGGGTTCTTCACCACAGTCTGGTCCTTCACCACAGTCTGGTCCCTCTCTACAGCCGGTTTTTTCACCACAGTCTGTCTGCTATTTCAGCACAGTCTGGTTCTTCACCACAGTCTGGTCCTTCACTACAGCCAGGTCCTTCACCACAGTCTGGTACTTCACTACAGTCTGGTTCTTCACCACAGTCTGGTCCTTCACTACAGCCTGGTTCTTCACCACAGTCTGGTCCTTCACCACAGTCTGTCTGGTCCTTCACCACAGTCAGTCTGGTCCTTCACCACAGTCAGTCTGGTCCTTCACCACAGTCAGTCTGGTCCTTCACCCCAGTCAGTCTGGTCCTTCACTACAGTCTGGTCCTTCACCACAGTCTGACTGGTCCTTCACCACAGTCAGTCTGGTCCTTCACTACAGTCAGTCTGGTCCTTAACTACAGTCTGTCTGGTCCTTCACCACAGTCAGTCTGGTCCTTCACCACAGTCTGTCTGGTCCTTCACCACAGTCTGGTCCTTCACCACAGTCAGTCTGGTCCTTCACCACAGTCTGTCTGGTCCTTCACCACAGTCAGTCTGGTCCTTCACCACAGTCTGGTCCTTCACCACAGTCAGTCTGGTCCTTCACCACAGTCTGTCTGGTCCTTCACCACAGTCTGTCTGGTCCTTCACCACAGTCTGGTCCTTCACCACAATCTGTCTGGTCCTTCACCACAGTCTGGTCCTTCACCACAGTCTGTCTGGTCCTTCACCACAGTCTGGTCCTTCACCACAGTCAGTCTGGTCCTTCACCACAGTCTGGTCCTTCACCACAGTCAGTCTGGTCCTTAACTACAGTCTGGTCCTTCACCACAGTCTGGTCCATCGCCACAGTCTGGTCCTTCACTACAGTCTGTCTGGTCCTTCACTACAGTCAGTCTGGTCCTTCACTACAGCCTGGTCCTTCACCACAGTCTGACTGGTCCTTCACCACAGTCTGTCTGGTCTTTCACCACAGTCTGACTGGTCCTTCACCACAGTCAGTCTGGTCCTTCACCACAGTCTGGTCCTTCACCACAGTCTGGTCCTTCACCCCAGTCAGTCTGGTCCTTCACCACAGTCAGTCTGGTCCTTCACCACAGTCAGTCTGGTCCTTCACCACAGTCAGTCTGGTCCTTCACCACAGTCAGTCTGGTCCTTCACCACAGTCAGTCTGGTCATTCACCCCAGTCAGTCTGGTCCTTCACTACAGTCTGGTCCTTCACCACAGTCTGACTGGTCCTTCACCACAGTCAGTCTGGTCCTTAACTACAGTCAGTCTGGTCCTTCACTACAGTCAGTCTGGTCCTTAACTACAGTCTGTCTGGTCCTTCACCACAGTCAGTCTGGTCCTTCACCACAGTCTGTCTGGTCCTTCACCACAGTCTGGTCCTTCACCACAGTCAGTCTGGTCCTTCACCACAGTCTGTCTGGTCCTTCACCACAGTCAGTCTGGTCCTTCACCACAGTCTGGTCCTTCACCACAGTCAGTCTGGTCCTTCACCACAGTCTGTCTGGTCCTTCACCACAGTCAGTCTGGTCCTTCACCACAGTCTGGTCCTTCACCACAGTCAGTCTGGTCCTTCACCACAGTCTGTCTGGTCCTTCACCACAGTCTGTCTGGTCCTTCACCACAGTCTGGTCCTTCACCACAGTCTGTCTGGTCCTTCACCACAGTCTGGTCCTTCACCACAGTCTGTCTGGTCCTTCAGCACAGTCTGGTCCTTCACCACAGTCAGTCTGGTCCTTCACCACAGTCTGGTCCTTCACCACAGTCAGTCTGGTACTTCACCACAGTCTGGTCCTTCACCACAGTCAGTCTGGTCCTTCACCACAGTCTGGTCCTTCACCACAGTCAGTCTGGTCCTTCACCACAGTCTGGTCCTTCACCACAGTCTGTCTGGTCCTTCACCACAGTCTGGTTCTTCACCACAGTCAGTCTGGTCCTTCACTACAGTCTGGTCCTTCACCACAGTCAGTCTGGTCCTTCACCACAGTCTGGTCCTTCACCCCAGTCAGTCTGGTCCTTCACCACAGTCTGGTCCTTCACCACAGTCAGTCTGGTCCTTCACCACAGTCTGTCTGGTCCTTCACCACAGTCTGTCTGGTCCTTCACCACAGTCTGTCTGGTCCTTCACCACAGTCTGGTCCTTCACCACAGTCTGTCTGGTCCTTCACCACAGTCTGGTCCTTCACCACAGTCAGTCTGGTCCTTCACTACAGTCTGGTCCTTCACCACAGTCAGTCTGGTCCTTCACCACAGTCTGGTCCTTCACCCCAGTCAGTCTGGTCCTTCACCACAGTCAGTCTGGTCCTTCACCACAGTCAGTCTGGTCCTTCACCACAGTCTGGTCCTTCACCACAGTCTGTCTGGTCCTTCACCACAGTCTGGTCCTTCACCCCAGTCAGTCTGGTCCTTCACCCCAGTCAGTCTGGTCCTTCACCACAGTCTGTCTGGTCCTTCACCACAGTCTGGTCCTTCACCACAGTCTGTCTGGTCCTTCACCACAGTCTGGTCCTTCACCACAGTCAGTCTGGTCCTTCACCACAGTCTGGTCCTTCACCCCAGTCATTCTGGTCCTTCACCACAGTCAGTCTGGTCCTTCACCACAGTCTGGTCCTTCACCACAGTCTGTCTGGTCCTTCACCACAGTCTGGTCCTTCACCCCAGTCAGTCTGGTCCTTCACCACAGTCTGTCTGGTCCTTCACCACAGTCTGGTCCTTCACCACAGTCTGGTCCTTCACCACAGTCTGTCTGGTCCTTCACCACAGTCTGGTCCTTCACTACAGTCTGGTCCTTCACCACAGTCAGTCTGGTCCTTCACCACAGTCTGGTCCTTCACCCCAGTCAGTCTGGTCCTTCACCACAGTCTGGTCCTTCACCACAGTCAGTCTGGTCCTTCACCCCAGTCAGTCTGGTCCTTCACCACAGTCAGTCTGGTCTTTCACCACAGTCTGGTCCTTCACCACATTCAGTCTGGTCCTTCACCACAGTCTGGTCCTTCACCACAGTCAGTCTGGTCCTTCACTACAGTCAGTCTGGTCCTTCACCACAGTCTGGTCCTTCACCCCAGTCAGTCTGGTCCTTCACCACAGTCAGTCTGGTCCTTCACCACAGTCTGGTCCTTCACCACAGTCAGTCTGGTCCTTCACCACATTCAGTCTGGTCCTTCACCACAGTCAGTCTGGTCCTTCACCACAGTCAGTCTGGTCCTTCACCACAGTCTGGTCCTTCACCACATTCAGTCTGGTCCTTCACCACAGTCAGTCTGGTCCTTCACCACAGTCTGTCTGGTCCTTCACCACAGTCTGGTCCTTCACCACAGTCAGTCTGGGCCTTCACTACAGTCTGGTCCTTCACCACAGTCAGTCTGGTCCTTCACCACAGTCTGGTCCTTCACCACAGTCAGTCTGGTCCTTCACTACAGTCTGGTCCTTCACCACAGTCAGTCTGGTCCTTCACCACAGTCTGGTCCTTCACCACAGTCAGTCTGGTCCTTCACTACAGTCAGTCTGGTCCTTCACCACAGTCTGGTCCTTCACCCCAGTCAATCTGGTCCTTCACCACAGTCAGTCTGGTCCTTCACCACAGTCAGTCTGGTCCTTCACCACAGTCTGTCTGGTCCTTCACCACAGTCTGGTCCTTCACTACAGTCAGTCTGGTCCTTCACCACAGTCTGGTCCTTCACCCCAGTCAGTCTGGTCCTTCACCACAGTCAGTCTGGTCCTTCACCACAGTCAGTCTGGTCCTTCACCACAGTCTGTCTGTCTGATCCTTCACCACAGTCTGGTCCTTCACCACAGTCAGTCTGGTCCTTCACTACAGTCTGGTCCTTCACCACAGTCAGTCTGGTCCTTCACCACAGTCTGGTCCTTCACCACAGTCAGTCTGGTCCTTCACTACAGTCTGGTCCTTCACCCCAGTCTGTCTGGTCCTTCACCACAGTCAGTCTGGTCCTTCACTACAGTCTGGTCCTTCACCACAGTCTGGTCCTTCACCACTGTCTGGTCCTTCACCACAGTCAGTCTGGTCCTTCACTACAGTCTGGTCCTTCACCACAGTCTGTCTGGTCCTTCACCACAGTCTGTCTGGTCCTTCACCACAGTCTGGTCCTTCACCACAGTCAGTCTGGTCCTTCACCACAGTCAGTCTGGTCCTTCACCACAGTCAGTCTGGTCCTTCACCACAGTCTGGTCCTTCACCACAGTCAGTCTGGTCCTTCACTACAGTCTGGTCCTTCACCACAGTCTGGTCCTTCACCACAGTCTGTCTGGTCTTTCACCACAGTCTCCATGGAAGACCATCCAAGAAAAACATGGTGTATGTGTGCGTGTGTAAGAGAGCATGATGGAGAGATAAACACTACAGCCCAGATGGATATTCGTTCACATTTGTTTTGAAATGTGATTTGTGATTTATGAAATGCTTGACACGCGCACACACACAGACACACACAGACACACAGACACAGACACACACACACACACACACACACACACACACACACACACACACACACACACACACACACACACACACACAGTGTTCTGTTTGGCGATTCAGCTGTCGAAAGGACCTGAGTGATTCTGACAAAGTCTCAGGAGGACCAACACAGCCTGGTCCCAATTCGCTGACCCTCTACATGTTCTCATCCTGATGTTGGTGAACGACTGCGCTGGTCCGTTGAGACTAGTCTGTTGTCCTGGGCGACAGATGATCTCTGTACATGGCTTTGGGGACGGTTCAGTCATTCATTAATCCAGTTAGTTGTTTTTTTATAAGGCCGCTGAGAGAGCAGAACCTTCTAGATGTGTCCAACACATGTTTGCTGCTAAGTGTTTTTCCAATAGACATGGCGTTGAAGAGCATGCGCAGACCATCTGGCTGGTGTGTTTTTCCAATAGACATGGCGTTGAACCCGTGGCTCATTGGTTGTAACAGATCAGCCGCGTCCTCAGAGCATGCGCAGACCATCTGTGTGTTTTACCAACATCTTCAATCAATCCCTGCGGCAGTCTGCTGTTTCCACGTGCTTCAAGAGGGCCACCGTTGTCCCTGTTCCCAAGAAAGCTAAGGTAACTGAGCTAAACGACTACCGCCCCGTAGCACTCACTTCCGTCATCATGAAGTGCTTTGAGAGACTAGTAAAGGATCATATCACCTCCACCCTACCTGACACCCTAGACCCACTCCAATTTGCTTACCTCCCAAATAGGTCCACAGACGATGCAATCTCAACCACACTGCACACTGCCCTAACCCATCTGGACAAGAGGAATACCTATGTGAGAATGCTGTTCATCGACTACAGCTCAGCATTTAACACCATAGTACCCTCGTCATTGAGCTCGAGACCCTGGGTCTCGACCCCGCGTTCTCAGCCCTCTCCTGTTACTCCCTGTTCACCCACAACTGCGTGGCCATGCACGCCTCCAACTCAATCTTCAAGTTTTCGGACGACACTACAGTGGTAGGCTTGATTACCAACAACGACGAGACGGCCTACAGGGAGGAGGTGAGGGCCCTCTGAGTGTGGTGTCAGGAAAATAACCTCACACTCAACGTCAACAAAACAAAGGAGATGATCGTGGACTTCAGGAAACAGCAGAGGGAGCAGCCCCCTATCCACATCGACGGGACAGCAGTGGAGAAGATGGAAAGTTTTAAGTTCCTCGGCGTACACATCACGGACAAACTGAAATAGTCCACCCACACAGACAGCGTGGTGAAGAAGTGGTAGGGAGGCTGAAGAAATTCGGCTTGTCACCAAAAACACTCACAAGCTTTACAGGTGCACAATCGAGAGCATCCTGTCGGGCTGTATCACCGCCTGGTACGGCAACTGCTCCCCCCACAACCGTAAGGCTCTCCAGAGGGTAGTGAGGTCTGTACAACGCATCACGGGGGGCTAAACTACCTGCCCTCCAGGACACCTACACCACCCGATGTCACAGGAAAGCCAAAAAGATCATCAAGGACAACAACCACCCGAGCCACTGCCTGTTCACCCCGCTATCATCCAGAAGGTGAGGTCAGTACAGGTGCATCAAAACTGGGACCGAGAGACTGAAAAACAGCTTCTATCTCAAGGCCATCAGGCTGTTAAACAGCCACCACTAACATTGAGTGGCTGCTGCCAACACACTGACTCAACTCTCTAGCCACTTTAATAATTAAAAATGGGATGTAATAAATGTATCACTAGTCACTTTAAACAATGCCCCTTTATATAATGTTTACATACTCTACATTGTTCATCTCATATGTATATACTGTATTCAATACCATCTACTGCATCTTGCCTATGCCGTTCGGCAATCTCTCATCCATATATATTTTTATGTAAATATTCTTGTTCATTCCTTTACACTTGTGTGTATAAGGTAGTTGTTGTGAAATTGTTAGATTACTTGTGAGATATTACTGAATGGTCGGAACTAGAAGCATAAGCATTTCGCTACACTCGCATTAACATCTGCTAACCATGTGTATGTGACACATAAAATTTGATTTGATTTGGTATATAAACTCAACAAAAAAGAAACGTCCCTTTTTCAGGACCCTGTCTTTCAAAGATAATTTGGAAAAATTCAAATAACTTCACAGATCTTCCTTGCAAAGGGTTTAAACACTGTAAACAATAAATGAACTTGCACCTGTGGAACGGTATATGCGACAAATACCATTTTATTTTATTTTATTTGAGCAGGTCCTGAATTAAACGAAGTCCACCCTATTTCACATAAGGCTCTGGTCTAAAGCAATGTCCTGTAGAAGGACTATGGTGCCATTTGGGGCTCATCCAAGTCTCCTCTGGGACTCATCCAAGTCTCCTCTGGGACTCATCCAAGTCTCCTCTGGGACTCATCCAAGTCTCCTCTGGGACTCATCCAAGTCTCCTCTGGGACTCATCCAAGTCTCCTCTGGGACTCATCCAAGTTTCCTCTGGGACTCATCCTCTGGGAGAGTAAAAATACGATTGAGATGAATAGAGTGCTAGTGTCTCCGGTCGATCAGACGAACCCTCTGACGTTGATAAATGATGTCTATGCTGATGGCCTTCACAAAGTGTTCATACCCCATTGAACTTGTTCCACATTTTGTTGTGTTACAGACTGAATTCAAAATGGATTAAATTGTTTCAAGCATTATGACTAAAGTGAAAACATGTTTTAAGAAATTGTTTGCAAATTTATTGAAAATTAAATACAGAAATATCTCATTTACAAACAGTAAATATTCACACCCCTGAGTCAATCCTTTGTAGAAGCACCTTTGGCAGTGATCTACAGCTGTGAGTCTTTCTGGGTAAGTCTCTAAGAGCTTTCCACACCTGGATTGCACAATATTTGCACATCATTTTTTTTATTTAACTAGGGTAAGACCAGGTAATGTTGATCGATGCTTGACAGCCATTTTCAAGTCTTGACATAGATTTTCAAGTAGATTTAAGTCAAAACTGTAACTAGGCCACTCGGGAACATTCGATGTTGTGTTGGTAAGCAACACCAGTGTATATTTGGCGTGTTTTAGGTTATTGCTGAAAGGTGAATTCATCTCCCAGTGTCTGGTGGAAAGCAGACTGAACCAGATTTTCCTCCAGGACTCTGTTTGTGCTTAGCTCTATGACAGTTATTGTTATCCTAAAAAACTCCCTAGTCCTTACTGAAGACCAGCATACCCATAACATAACGCAACCACCACCACGCTTGAAAATATTTTGTATTTGTTTTTATTTAACGAGGCAAGTCAGAACAAATACACATTTTTATTTACAGTGAGTGACACCCCTATGGGACTCCCAAACACGGACGCCCCTATGGGACTCCCAAACACGGACGACGCCCCTATGGGACTCCCAAACACGGACGACGCCCCTATGGGACTCCCAAACACGGACGACGCCCCTATGGGACTCCCAAACACGGACGACGCCCCTATGGGACTCCCAAACACGGACGACGCCCCTATGGGACTCCCAAACACGGAAACGCCCCTATGGGACTCCCAAACACGGACGACGCCCTATGGGACTCCCAAACACGGACGACGCCCTATGGGACTCCCAAACACGGACGACGCCCTATGGGACTCCCAAACAAACGCCCCACGGGACTCCCAAACACGGACGCGCCCCTATGGGACTCCCAAACACGGACGACGCCCCTATGGGACTCCCAAACACGGACGACGCCCCTATGGGACTCCCAAACACGGACGACGCCCCTATGGGACTCCCAAACACGGACGACGCCCTATGGGACTCCCAAACACGGACGCCCCTATGGGACTCCCAAACACGGACGACGCCCCTATGGGACTCCCAAACACGGACGACGCCCCTATGGGACTCCCAAACACGGACGACGCCCTATGGGACTCCCAAACACGGACGACGCCCCTATGGGACTCCCAAACACGGACGACGCCCTATGGGACTCCCAAACACGGACGACGCCCCTATGGGACTCCCAAACACGGACGACGCCCCTATGGGACTCCCAAACACGGACGACGCCCCTATGGGACTCCCAAACACGGACGACGCCCCTATGGGACTCCCAAACACGGACGGATGTTCTACAGCCTGGATATGAAGGGTGGTAATCGGTAGCTGTAAAGGGTACATGTCTTGAAAATAAGAATTTTAATAACTTCATCATGCTCAAAGGATTTTTTTTTAAATCGACCAATGGGTGCCCTTCTTGTGAGGCATTGGAAAACCTCCCTGGTTTTGTGGTTGAATGTGTGCTTGAAATTCACTGCTCGACTGAAGGGACCTTACAGATAATTGTATGTGTGGGAGGTACAGAGATGAGCTAGTCATTCAGAAATCATGTTAAACACTTTTATTACACACAGTGAGCCAATTAAACTTATTACAAGACTTGTTAAGCACATTTTTACTCCTGAACTTATTTGGGGCTTGTCATAACAAAGGGGTTGAATACTTATTGACTCAAGACATTTCAGCTTTTCATTTTTAATTCATTTGTAAAAAAAAAAACACACAAAAAATATTTAAAAAAAAAACAAAAATAACATAATTCCACTTTGACATGATGAGGTTTTGGGGTAGGCCAGTGACACAAAATCTCAATTTCATCTCAATTCAATCCATTTTAAATTAATTTTGTAACACAACAAAAATGTGGAAACAGTAAACGGATGTGAATGCTTTTTGAAGTCACGGTAAATGGGGAATTAGGGACGAACAAACCTGATCTTTTCTGGTCCCCGACCTCAGACAAATTAGAGAGCTGCCAAGCATCCCTCCCTCTTAGTTCACAGTGTAGATTACAATGTGTCATGTGGCTATCTTAGTTCACGGTCTAGAATACAATGTGTCAAGAGCCTTCCAAGCATACCTCCCTCTTAGTTCACGGTGTAGATTACAATGTGTCATGTGGCTATCTTAGTTCACGGTCTAGAATACAATGTGTCAAGAGCCTTCCAAGCATACCTCCCTCTTAGTTCACAGTGTAGATTACAATGTGTCATGTGGCTATCTTAGTTCACGGTCTAGAATACAATGTGTCAAGAGCTTTCCAAGCATACCTCCATCTTAGTTCACGGTCTAGAATACAATGTGTCAAGGGGCTTCCAAGCCTCCCTCTATCTTAGTTCACAGTGTAGAATACAATGTGTCAAGAGGCTGCCAAACATCCCTCAATCTTAGTTCACAGTGTAGAATACAATGTGTCAAGGCGCTGCCAAACATACCTCAATCTTAGTTCACGGTGTAGAATACAATGTGTCAAGAGCCTTCCAAGCATACCTCCATCTTAGTTCACAGTCTAGAATGCAATGTGTCAAGAGGCTGCCAAACATACCTCCATCTTAGTTCACGGTGTAAAATACAATGTGTCAAGAGGCTGCCAAACATCCCTCCATCTTAGTTCACGGTGTAGAATACAATGTCTCAAGAGCCTTCCAAACATACCTCCATCTTAGTTCACGGTGTAGAATACAATGTGTCAAGAGCCTTCCAAGCATACCTCCATCTTAGTTCACGGTGTAGAATACAATGTGTCATGTGGCTATCTTAGTTCACTGTGTAGAATACAATGTGTCAAGGGGCTGTCTTAGTTCACGGTCTAGAATACAATGTGTCAAGGGGCGGCCAAGTCTACACCTGCCTCATGTCAACAAGTAGAGTACAAATGTACAATTTCTCCTGTTTGGCTTCCTGGAGTGAGTCTGAACCCGTCTCGAGAGCTGTGATTCTGATAAATGATGAACTCACAATTGACTCCTTTCACCACAGGAAGTCTTGACATCTGTAAGAATATGGGTTGCAAAGGCAATTATTTCTGAGTGGAACTAAGGTATTCACAGAAAATCTCTCTCTCTTGCTTTCTCTCCCCTCTCCTTAAAGTAAAGCAAAATAAACTTAGAGTAAAGTCAAATACACTTAAAGTAAAGCAAAATAAACTTAGAGTAAAGTCAAATACACTTAAAGTAAAGCAAACTACACTTAAAGTAAAGCAAAATACACTTAGAGTAAAGCAAAATACACTTAGAGTAAAGCAAAATACACTTAGAGTAAAGTAAAATACACTTAAAGTAAAGTAAAATACACTTAGAGTAAAGCAAAATACACTTAGAGTAAAGTGAAATATACTTAAAGTCAAGTAAAATACACTTAGAGTAAAGTCAAATACACTTAAAGTAAAATACACTTAAAGTAAAGTAAAATATACTTAAAGTCAAGTAAAATACACTTAGAGTAAAGTCAAATACACTTAAAGTAAAATACACTTAAAGTAAAGTAAAATACACTTAAAGCATAATACACTTAAAGTAAAGCAAAATACACTTAAAGTAAAGCAAAATACACTTAAAGTAAAGCAAAATACACTTAGAGTATAGTCAAATACACTTAAAGTAAAATACATTTAAAGTAAAATACATTTAAAGTAAAATACACTTAAAGTAAAGTAAAATACACTTAAAGTAAAATACACTTAAAGTAAAGTAAAATATACTTAAAGTCAAGTAAAATACACTTAGAGTAAAGTCAAATACACTTAAAGTAAAATACACTCAAAGTAAAGTAAAATACACTTAAAGCATAATACACTTAAAGTAAAGCAAAATACACTTAAAGTAAAGCAAAATACACTTAAAGTAAAGCAAAATACACTTAGAGTATAGTCAAATACACTTAAAGTAAAATACATTTAAAGTAAAATACATTTAAAGTAAAATACACTTAAAGTAAAGTAAAATACACTTAAAGTAAAATACACTTAGAGTAAAGTAAAATACACTTAAAGAAAAGCAAAATACGCTTAGAGTAAAGCAAAATACACTTAGAGTAAAGTAAAATACACTTAAAGTAAAATACACTTAGAGTAAAGTAAAATACACTTAAAGAAAAGCAAAATACGCTTAGAGTACAGCAAAATACACTTAAAGTAAAGCAAAATACACTTAGAGTAAAGTAAAATACACTTAAAGTAAAATACACTTAGAGTAAAGTAAAATACACTTAAAGTAAAGCAAAATACACTTAGAGTAAAGTAAAATACACTTAAAGTAAAATACACTTAGAGTAAAGTAAAATACACTTAAAGTAAACAAAATAAACTTAGAGTAAAGTCAAATACACTTAATGTAAAGCAAAATACACTTAAAGTAAAGCAAAATACACTTAGAGTAAAGCAAAATACACTTAGAGTAAAGCAAAATACACTTAGAGTAAAGTAAAATACACTTAAAGTAAAGTAAAATATACTTAAAGTCAAGTAAAATACACTTAGAGTAAAGTCAAATACACTTAAAGTAAAATACCCTTGAATTAAAGTAAAATACCCTTGAATTAAAGTAAAATACCCTTGAATTAAAGTAAAATACCCTTGAATTAAAGCTAGAGTAAAAGCCACTGCAGCATGAGAACTTGCTGCTACTCTCAGCGTAAGTAGGTGTGCTGTCTCAGCCCTGTAATCCACCCACTGTTGCTAAAGATATTTACCCTAAATATTTAGACGTCTCTCTGTGTGTGGGAATCAACAAGTACAACGTTTCAGACCCACGCAACGCTTTATCATTTTGTTTGGCAAGGGTCTTGACCTTTGTTCTGGAGCTGTTCTGTAATCTGGAACTATGGTCAAAGACTTGCAAAAGACTCAGAAACCCGAGGCCCAACGTGGCGAAGAATATTCACAAGGCCAAGATCACCAAACCTGAGATCCGATCTGTGTCAATCTGTATCAGTCAACATATTAAACCAGAACCAGAGGCTGAATGGAATGGCAACACTCTACGTTTACCTAAAACCCAGCCATACAATACTGGTACCACTCCATACAATACTGGTACCTCTCCATACAATACTGGTACCACTCCATACAATACTGGTACCACTCCATACAATACTGGTACCTCTCCATACAATACTGGTACCACTCCATACAGTACTGGTACCTCTCCATACAACACTGGTACCACTCCATACAACACTGGTATCACTCCATACAACACTGGTACCTCTCCATACAATACTGGTACCACTACATACAATACAGGTACCACTCCATACAGTACTGGTACCTCTCCATACAACACTGGTACCACTCCATACAATACTGGTATCACTCCATACAACACTGGTACCTCTCCATACAATACTGGTACCACTCCATACAACACTGGTACCACTCCATACAATACTGGTACCACTACATACAATACTTGTACCTCTCCATACAACACTGGTACCACTCCATACAACACTGGTACCACTCCATACAATACTGGTACCACTCCATACAACACTGGTACCACTCCATACAATACTGGTACCTCTCCATACAATACTGGTACCACTACATACAATACAGGTACCACTCCATACAGTACTGGTACCTCTCCATACAACACTGGTACCACTCCATACAATACTGGTATCACTCCATACAACACTGGTACCTCTCCATACAATACTGGTACCACTCCATACAACACTGGTACCACTCCATACAATACTGGTACCACTACATACAATACTTGTACCTCTCCATACAACACTGGTACCACTCCATACAACACTGGTACCACTCCATACAATACTGGTACCACTCCATACAACACTGGTACCTCTCCATACAATACTGGTACCACTCCATACAATATTGGTACCACTCCATACAATACTAGTACCTCTTCATACAATACTGGTACCACTCCATACAATATTGGTACCACTCCATACAATACTAGTACCTCTCCATACAATACTGGTACCACTCCATACAATATTGGTACCACTCCATACAATACTAGTACCTCTTCATACAATACTGGTACCACTCCATACAATATTGGTACCACTCCATACAATACTGGTACCACTCCATACAATACTGGTATCACTCAATACAATACTGGTATCACTCCATACCCGCTCCACTACAGCCCCGTCGATGAGAATGGGGGCGTGCTCGATCCTCCTTTTCCTGTTGTCCGCAATCATCTCCTTTGTCTTGATCACGTTGGCACCACACGGCTAGGTCACTGACCTCCTCCCTATAGGCTGTCTCGTCTTTGTCTGTGATCAGGCCTACCACTGTTGTGTCATTGGCAAGCTTAATGAGGGTGTTGGAGTCGTGCCTGGCCGTGCATTCATGAGTGAACAGGGAGTACAGGAGGGGACGGAGCACACACCCCTGAGGGGCCCCTGTGTTGAGGATCAGCGTGGCGGATGTGTTGTTACCTACCCTCACCACCTGGGGACGGCCCGTCAGAAAATCCAGGATTTCTAGTTGTAGAGGGAGGTGTTTCATCCCAGGGTCCTTACCTTAGTGATGAGCTTTGAGGGCACTATGGTGTTGAACGCTGAGCTGTAGTCAATGAACAGCATCCTCATATAGGTGTTTCTTTTGTCCAGGTGGGAAAGGGCAGTGTGGAGTGCAATAGAGATTGCATCATCTGTGGATCTGTTGGGGCGGTATACAAATTGAAGTGGGTCTAGGGTTTCTGGGATAATGGTGTTGATGTGGGCCATGACCAGCCTTTCAAAGCACTTTGTGGCTACAGGCGTGAGTGCTACGGGTCGATAGTCATCTAGGCAGGTTACAGGGCCTTGCAAAGCACTTCATGGCTACAGGCGTGATTGCTACGGGTCGGTAGTCATCTAGGCAGGTTACAGGGCCTTGCAAAGCACTTCATGGCTACAGGCGTGAGTGCTACGGGTCGGTAGTCATCTAGGCAGGTTACAGGGCCTTGCAAAGCACTTCATGGCTACAGGCGTGAGTGCTACGGGTCGATAGTCATCTAGGCAGGTTACAGGGCCTTGCAAAGCACTTCATGGCTACAGGCGTGAGTGCTACGGGTCGATAGTCATCTAGGCAGGTTACAGGGCCTTGCAAAAGTATTCATCCTCCTTGGCGGTTTTTACTATGTAGTTGAATTACAACCTGTAATTTGAATGGATATTTATTTGGATTTTGTGTAATGGATTTACACAAAATAGTCCAAATTGGTGAAGTGAAAAAGAGAGCTTGTTTGAATAAATTTCCCCAAAAAATGGAAAAGTGGTGCATGCATATGTGTAACAGTATAGCTTCTGTCCTTTTCCTCGCCCCTCTCCTCGTCCCTCTCCTCGCCCCTCTCCTCGCCCCTCTCCTCGCCCCTCTCCTCGCCCCTCTCCTCGTCCCTCTCCTCGTCCCTCTCCTCGCCCTCTCCTCGTCCCTCTCCTCGTCCCCTCTCCTCGCCCCTCTCCTCGTCCCTCTCCTCATTCCCTCTCCTCGGGAGTCTCGTCCCTCTCCTCGCCCCTCTCCTCGCCCTCTCCTCGTCCCTCTCCTCGTCCCTCTCCTCGTCCCTCTCTCTCGCCCCTCTCCTCGCCTTACCTCGCCCCTCTCCTCGCCCCTCTCTCGCCCCTCTCCTCGCCCTCTCCTCGCCCCTCTCTCGCTCCCTCTCCTCGTCCCTCTCCTCGCCCTCTCCTCGTCCCTCTTCTGATCCCCTCTCCTCGTCCCTCTCCTCGCCATTTCTCCTCGCCCCTCTCCTGTCCATCCCTCGCCTCTCCTCGCCCCTCTCTCGCCCCTCTCCTCGCCCCTCTCCTCGTCCCTCTCCTCGCCCCTCTCCTCGTCCCTCCTCATCTCGCTCTCTCTCGTCCCTCTCCTCTCCCCTCTCTCTCGCCCTCTCCTCGCCCCTCTCCTCGCCCCTCTCCTCGCCCCTCTCCTCGTCCCTCTCCTCGCCCCTCTCCTCGACCCTCTCCTCGTCCCTCTCCTCACCCCTCTCCTCGCCCCTCTCCTCGTCCCTCTCCTCGCCCCTCTCCTCGCCCCTCTCCTCGCCCCTCTCCTCGCCCCTCTCCTCGTCCCTCTCCTTACCCCTCTCCTTACCCCTCTCCTTACCCTCTCCTTGCCCCTCTCCTCGCCCCTCTCCTCGCCCCTCTCCTCGTCCCTCTCCTCGCCCCTCTCCTCGCCCCTCTCCTCGCCCCTCTCCTCGTCCCTCTCCTTACCCCTCTCCTCGTCCCTCTCCTTACCCCTCTCCTCGTCCCTCTCCTCACCCTGAATCAGGGACCCTCTGCACACAGACAACAACCACCCTCAAAGCATCGTTACCCATCGCGCCACAAAAGCCACAGCCCTTGCGGAGCAAGGGGAACAACTACTTCAAGGACTCAGAGTGAGTGACATCCCCGATTTAAACGCTATTAGCGCGTACCCTGCTAACTAGCTAGCCATTTCTCATCGGTTACATATCTATTCACCCCCTTTGCTATGAAGCCCCTAAATAAGATCTGGTGCAACCAATTGCCTTCAGAAGTCACATAATTAGTTACATAAAGTCCAGCTGTGTGCATTCTAGGTGTCGTTTGATCACATGATGTCAGTGTATGTACACATGTTCTGAAAGGCCCCAGAGTCGGCAACAATCCAACTGAGAATCTGTGGTATGACTTAAAGATGGCAGTACACCAGCAGAACCCATCCAACTGAGGATCTGTGGTATGACTTAAAGATCGCTGTACACCTGCAGAACCCATCCAACTGAGCATCTGTGGTATGACTTAAAGATCACTGTACACCAGCAGAACCCATCCAACTGAGAATCTGTGGTATGACTTAAAGATGGCAGTACACCAGCAGAACCCATCCAACTGAGAATCTGTGGTATGACTTAAAGATCGCAGTACACCTGCAGAACCCATACAACTGAGGATCTGTGGTATGACTTAAAGATCGCAGTACACCAGCAGAACCCATCCAACTTGAAGGAGCTTTAGCAGTTTTGCCTTGAAGAATGGGCAGACATCCCAGTGGCTTGATGTGCCAAGCTTATAGAGACATACCCCAAGAGACTTGCAGCTGTAATTACTGCAAAAGGTGGCTCCACAAAGTATTGACTAGTATAGTAGTTAGTATAATGGTTATGCACGCAGAAGTTTTCTGGGTTTTTTTTGGTCTTATATCTTGTTTGTCTCACAGTAAAAAATATTTTGCATCTTCAAAGTGGTCGGCGTGTTGTGTAAATCAAATGATACAAACCCCCCAAAAAATCAATAGGAGCTCTCAGCTGTGCTTCCCTTTGTAGTCTGTAATGGTTTGCAAGCAATGACACATCCGACGAGCGTTAGAGTTGGTGTACTATGATTCGATCTTAGTCTCTATTGACGCTTTGCTTGTTTGATGGTTGGTCGGAGGGCATAGCAGGATTTCTTATAAGGGTTAGATTCCCGCTCCTTGAAAGCAGCAGCTTTACCCTTTAGCTCAGTGCGAATGTTGCCTGTAATCCATGGCTTCTGGTTGGGGTATGTATGTACGTACGGTCACTGTGGGGACGACGTCCTCGATGCACTTATTGATGAAGTCAGTGACTGATGTGGTGAACTCCTCAATGCACTTATTGATAAAGCCAATGACTGATGTGGTGAACTCCTCAATGCACTTATTGATAAAGCCAATGACTGATGTGGTGAACTCCTCAATGCACTTATTGATGAAGCCAGTGACTGATGTGGTGAACTCCTCAATGCACTTATTGATGGAGCCAATGACTGATGTGGTGAACTCCTCAATGCACTTATTGATGGAGCCAATGACTGATGTGGTGAACTCCTCAATGCACTTATTGATGGAGCCAATGACTGATTGGTGAACTCCTCAATGCACTTATTGATGAAGCCAGTGACTGATGTGGTGAACTCCTCAATGCACTTATTGATGGAGCCAATGACTGATTGGTGAACTCCTCAATGCACTTATTGATGAAGCCAGTGACTGATGTGGTGAACTCCTCAATGCACTTATTGATGGAGCCAATGACTGATTGGTGAACTCCTCAATGCACTTATTGATGAAGTCAGTGACTGATGTGGTGAACTCCTCAATGCCATCGGAGGAATCCCGTAACATATTCCTGTCTGTGCTGCAAAACAGTCTTGTAGTTTAGCATCTGCTTCATCTGACCACTTTTTTATAGACTGAGTCACTGGTGCTTCCTGCTTTAATTTTGCTTGTAAGCAGGAATCAGGAGGATAGAATTATGGTCAGATTTACCAAATGGAGGGCGAGGGGAGAGCTCTGTATGCGTCTCTGTGTCTGTGGAGTAAAGGTGGTCCAGAGTTAAATTCCCTCTGGTTGCACATTGAACATGCTGATAGAAATTTGGTAAAACAGATTTAAGTTTCCCTGAAATTAACGTCCCCGGCCACTAGGAGCGCCGCCTCTGGGTGAGGCGTTTTCCTGTTTGCTTATGGTGGAATACAGCTCATTCAATGCTGTCTTAGTGCCAGCATCAGTCTGTGGTGGTATGTAGACAGCTACGAAAAATACAGATAAACTCTCTAGCTAGAAAGTGTGGTCTAAAGCTTATCATGATATACTCTTCCTCGGGCGAGCAACACCTAAAGACTTCCTTAGTTATCGTGCACCAGCTGTTATTTACAGAACGACATAGTCCGCTGCACCTTGTCTAACCAGACACCGCTGTTCTATCCTGCTGATACAGCGTATAACCATCCAGCTGTGTTACTATGTTAGTATGTATGTTGATAATGTCGTCGTTCAGCCACGACTCCGTGAAGCATCAGATATTACAGTTTTGAATGTCCCGTTGGTAGTTTAATCTTCCGCGTAGGTCATCGACTTTATTTTCCAAAGATTGCACGTTTGCTAGCAGAATGGAAGGAAGTGGGGGTTTATTTGATCACCTACATATTTTCAGAAGGCAGCCCGCCCTCTGGCCCATTTGTCTCCACCTTCTTTTCACGCAAATGATGGACATCTGGGCCTGTTCTCGAGGAAGCAGTATATCGTTCGCGTCAGCCTCGTCAGACTCGTCAGATTCTGCAGTCCGTGGTGAGAAATCGCAGTTCTGATGTCCAGAAGTTATTTTCGGTCATAAGAGACAGTAGCGGCAACATTATATGTAAAATAAGTACAAAAATAAGTTACAAACAACCCAAATAAACAAACAAAAAAAACACAATCAGCCTTCTACTCCGGCGCCATCTGGTGGTTACATTGTGACACTACCAGGGCATCACTCAAGGTGAGCCTTTATGTCCTGGTAATGTCTGTCTGGTCGCACCGTCTGAGAGACAGAGAAACTACAAAACATCTATCAGGGATTCTGAAGGAGCACAGATCCTGTTGACCTACAGTACCACACATTTATTACCAGACACACACACATAACACACACACACACACACACACACACACCATATACACACACACACACACACACACACACACACACACACACACATACACACATACACCATACACACTACACACACTACACACACTACACACACACACACACACACACACACACACACACACACACACACACACACACACACACACACACACACACACCCAACACCATACACCACACACACCACACACAAACAAGCAAGACAGTAATAGTAACAGGTGTAATGTAGTTATGTATTAGGTACGACTTAAAGATCGCAGTACACCAGCAGAACCCATCCAACTGAGGATCTGTGGTATGACTTAAAGATGGCAGTACACCAGCAGAACCCATCCAACTGAGAATCTGTGGTATGACTTAAAGATCGCAGTACACCAGCAGAACCCATCCAACTGAGAATCTGTGGTATGACTTAAAGATCGCAGTACACCAGCAGAACCCATGCAACTGAGAAATGACTTAAAGATGGCAGTACACCAGCAGAACCCATCCAACTGAGAATCTGTGGTATGACTTAAAGATCGCTGTACACCTGCAGAACCCATGCAACTGAGGATCTGTGGTATGACTTAAAGATCGCAGTACACCAGCAGAACCCATCCAACTGAGGATCTGTGATCGCAGTACCTGCAGAACCCATCCAACTGAGAATCTGTGGTATGACTTAAAGATCGCAGTACACCAGCAGAACCCATCCAACTGAGGATCTGTGGTATGACTTAAAGATCGCAGTACACCAGCAGAACCCATCCAACTGAGGATCTGTGGTATGACTTAAAGATCGCTGTACACCTGCAGAACCCATGCAACTGAGGATCTGTGGTATGACTTAAAGATCGCAGTACACCAGCAGAACCCATCCAACTGATCTTCTGTGGTATGACTTAAAGATCGCAGTACACCAGCAGAACCCATCCAACTGAGGATCTGTGGTATGACTTAAAGATCGCTGTACACCAGCAGAACCCATCCAACTGAGGATCTGTGGTATGACTTAAAGACTACACCAGCAGAACCCATCCAACTGAGGATCTGTGGTATGACTTAAAGATCGCTACACCAGCAGAACCCATCCAACTGAGGATCTGTGGTATGACTTAAAGATCGCAGTACACCTGCAGAACCCATCCAACTGAGAATCTGTGGTATGACTTAAAGATCGCTGTACACCAGCAGAACCCATCCAACTGAGGATCTGTGGTATGACTTAAAGATCGCAGTACACCTGCAGAACCCATCCAACTGAGAATCTGTGGTATGACTTAGAGATCGCAGTACACCAGCAGAACCCATCCAACTGAGAATCTGTGGTATGACTTAAAGATCGCAGTACACCAGCAGAACCCATCCAACTTGAAGGAGCTTTAGCAGTTTTGCCTTGAAGAATGGGCAGACATCCCAGTGGCTTGATGTGCCAAGCTTATAGAGACATACCCCAAGAGACTTGCAGCTGTAATTACTGCAAAAGGTGGCTCCACAAAGTATTGACTAGTATAGTAGTTAGTATAATGGTTATGCACGCAGAAGTTTTCTGTTTTTTTTTGGTCTTATATCTTGTTTGTCTCACAGTAAAAAATATTTTGCATCTTCAAAGTGGTCGGCGTGTTGTGTAAATCAAATGATACAAACCACCCAAAAAAATCAATAGGAGCTCTCAGCTGTGCTTCCCTTTGTAGTCTGTAATGGTTTGCAAGCAATGACACATCCGACGAGCGTTAGAGTTGGTGTATTATGATTCGATCTTAGTCTGTATTGACGCTTTGCTTGTTTGATGGTTGGTCGGAGGGCATAGCAGGATTTCTTATAAGGGTTAGATTCCCGCTCCTTGAAAGCAGCAGCTTTACCCTTTAGCTCAGTGCGAATGTTGCCTGTAATCCATGGCTTCTGGTTGGGGTATGTATGTACGTACGGTCACTGTGGGGACGACGTCCTCGATGCACTTATTGATGAAGGCAGTGACTGATGTGGTGAACTCCTCAATGCACTTATTGATAAAGCCAGTGACTGATGTGGTGAACTCCTCAATGCACTTATTGATGAAGTCAGTGACTGATGTGGTGAACTCCTCAATGCACTTATTGATAAAGCCAGTGACTGATGTGGTGAACTCCTCAATGCACTTATTGATGAAGTCAGTGACTGATGTGGTGAACTCCTCAATGCACTTATTAATGAAGCCAGTGACTGATGTAGTGAACTTAACTTTGCCATCGGAGGAATCCCGTAACATATTCCTGTCTGTGCTGCAAAACAGTCCTGTAGTTTAGCATCTGCTTCATCTGACCACTTTTTTATAGACCGAGTCACTGGTGCTTCCTGCTTTAAATTTTGCTGGTAAGCAGGAATCAGGAGGATAGAATTATGGTCAGATTTACCAAATGGAGGCAGAGGGAGAGCTTTGTATGCGTCTCTGTGTCTGTGGAGTAAAGGTGGTCCAGAGTTAAATTCCCTCTGGTTGCACATTGAACATGTTGATAGAAATTTGGTAAAACAGATTTAAGTTTCCCTGAAATTAACGTCCCCGGCCACTAGGAGCGCCGCCTCTGGGTGAGGCGTTTTCCTGTTTGCTTATGGTGGAATACAGCTCATTCAATGCTGTCTTAGTGCCAGCATCAGTCTGTGGTGGTATGTAGACAGCTATGAAAAATACAGATGAAAAATCTCTAGGTAGAAAGTGTGGTCTACAGCTTATCATGAGATACTCTTCCATCTGTTATTTACAGAACGACATAGTCCGCCGCACCTTGTCTAACCAGACACCGCTGTTCTATCCTGCTGATACAGCGTATAACCATCCAGCTGTGTTATTATGTTAGTATGTATGTTGATAATGTCGTCGTTCAGCCACGACTCCGTGAAGCATCAGATATTACAGTTTTGAATGTCCCGTTGGTAGTTTAATCTTCCGCGTAGGTCATCAATTGTATTTTCCAAAGATTGCACGTTTGCTAGCAGAATGGAAGGAAGTGGGGGTTTATTTGATCACCTACATATTTTCAGAAGGCAGCCCGCCCTCTGGCCCATTTGTCTCCGCCTTCTTTTCACGCAAATGATGGGCATCTGGGCCTGTTCTCGAGGAAGCAGTATATCGTTCTCGTCAGACTCGTCAGATTCTGCTAGTCCGTGGTGAGTAATCGCCGTTCTGATGTCCAGAAGTTATTTTCGGTCATAAGAGACGGTAGCGGCAACATTATATGTAAAATAAGTACAAAAATAAGTTACAAACAACCCAAATAAACAAACAAAAAAAACACAATCAGCCTTCTACTCCGGCGCCATCTGGTGGTTACATTGTGACACTACCAGGGCATCGCTCAAGGTGAGCCTTTATGTCCTGGTAATGTCTGTCTGGTCGCACCGTCTGAGAGACAGAGAAAGTACATAACTTCTATCAGGGATTCTGAAGGAGCACAGATCCTGTTGACCTACAGTACCACACATTTATTACCAGAGTATAACACACACACACACACACACACACACACACACACACACACACACACACACACACACACACCCACACACACACATACACCATACACACTACACACACTACACACACTACACACACTACACACACACACACACACACACACACACACACACACACACACACACACACACACACACACACACACACACACACCCACACACCACACACCACACACCACACACAAACAAGCAAGACAGTAATAGTAACAGGTGTAATGTAGTTATGTATTAGG
>NW_027003638.1:0-5244 GCF_036934945.1 Oncorhynchus masou masou
TTGTCAGGACCCGGTTTCGAACCTGGGTCTCCGGAGTGAGAAACAGTCACTTAACCAACTGAGCCACGAATAGTCAGCAGAACCCAGAAGATGAGGCAGACACAGCAGTACTTAAGACGGTGTATTTAATAAAGAAAAAATCCTAAAATACAAAAAATGGCAAATCCAAAAGGTGGTAGGAAAAACACAAAAAGACCTCAAAAGAAACTCACCAAAAAATAAACAAAAACAAAAAACAGAATACCACAAGAACTTCACCCGGAATCGACAAGAGCACACAGAACACTAGGGCAGGGTGCTAACATACAAACACAGAGCACAGAACTGAGGGAAACAAAGGGTTTAAATACAATCAGGGGAAACGAGACACAGGTGCAAACAATAATGGGGATCAAGGGAAAAACACAGGGACAAAAAGCACAATGGGGACATCTACTGACAAAAACCCGGAACAACCCTGGCCAAATCCTGACAGAATCCCCCTAGGAACGGCTCTGACGTTCCTACCAGCTCTCTCAGGGTGGAGGACCCTGAACTGACGAATGAGGTCAGGGTCCAGGATGTCTTTGGCAGGAACCCAGGAGCGCTCCTCAGGACCGTAGCCTTCCCAGTCCACCAGATACTGCCAGGACCGCTGCACCCGGCGGGAATCCAGTATCCGGTGGACGGTATAAGCCGGCTGGCCTCCAATGACACGAGGCGGAGGGGGAGGTCTGTCTGCCGGGACAAGGGGAGAAAAAACAACAGGTTTTAACAATGACACATGAAATGTGGGATTAATCTTAAGGGATCTGGGTAAGTGTAGGCGATAAGAAACTGGGTTAACTCTCCTGGCAACCTTGAAGGGACCGATGTATTTTTGGGACAGCTTGCGAGACTCCACCCGTAGAGGTAAGTCTCTTGTGGAAAGCCAGACTCTCTGGCCGGGCGCAGGGTAGGCCCGGGACGGCGACGTCTGTTGGCTTGTTGTTGATACCTCTGTGAGGAACGCATCAGATTAAGACGGGTCTTCCTCCACATAAGCCGACAGCGTCTGACGAACCTCAAGGCTGAAGGCACTCTGACTTCTGCCTCCTGGTCCGGGAACAATGGAGGAGCATAGCCAAACTGACACTCGTGCGGGGACATACCAGTGGAGGAGGAGCGCAAGGTGTTGTGCGCGTATTCGGCCCAAACAATAAAGGATGACCATGTGGACGGGTTGTCACGAGTCATACATCGGAGGGTGGTTTCCAGCTCTTGATTCATCCTCTCTGTTTGGCCGTTGGACTCCGGATGGTACCCTGAAGATAGACTGGCAGAAGCCCCCATGAGTTGGCAGAAGGCCTTCCAAAACCTTGAGGCGAACTGGGGACCTCTGTCAGAAACCACATCTTGAGGAATGCCGAAGACTTCGGAACACATGATTAATTACCAACTCAGCCGTTTCCTTGGCAGAAGGTAACTTAGTCAGAGGGACGAACCTGGCCGCCTTTGAAAACCTGTCGATTATGACTAGGATAGTAGTATTGCCATGGGATGGAGGAAGTCCAGTAATAAAGTCCAATGAGATATGGGACCAGGGTCTGTGGGGAACAGGTAAAGGGTGAAGGAGTCCTTGAGGGCGGAGGTGAGAAGATTTGCCCTGGCAGCACACGGGGCAGGCATTGGCGAAAGTGGCAACGTCTTCTCTTATGGTAGGCCACCAGAACTTACGCTGGATGAACTCCAAGGTGCGACCTACGCCCGGATGACAGGTGAGGCGAGAGGAGTGCCCCCACAGAAGGACCTGAGTCCTCACTGCCTTGGGGACAAACAACCGATTGGCAGGGCCTCCTTTAGGGTCCGGTTCGCTAGCTTGAGCACGTCTCACGGTATCCTCAACTTGCCACGAGATCGGAGCCACAATCTTAGCAGCAGGAAGGACAGGCATGTCCGTGTCATCTCGAATGGCAGGAGCGTAGACTCGGGACAGGGCATCCGGTTTGAGATTCTTCGACCCGGGCCGATAGGTGAGGATAAACTGGAATCGATTGAAGAAAAGAGACCATCTAGCTTGTCTAGAGTTCAATCGCTTCGCCTGCTGGATATACTCCAGATTTTTGTGGTCCGTAAGCACTTGAAACGGGTGAGAAGCCCCCTCGAGCCAGTGTCTCCATTCCTTCAATGCCATCTTAACCGCTAGGAGTTCACGATCCCCCACATCGTAGTTCCTCTCAGTCGGGGTAAGCCGGTGTGAGAAGAAAGCGCACGGATGAAGCTTCTTGTCTTCACCCCTCTGAGACAGGACAGCTCCAACACCAACCTCTGATGCGTCTACCTCCACCACAAATGGTTCATCCGTAGTCGGTAGTATCAGGATGGGAGCAGAGAGGACGCGCTGCTTGAGTCCTTGGAAGGCCGTCTCAGCTTCTCTTCCCCACACAAACCTTGCATTGCCACCTTTGGTTAAAGCTGAGAGAGGAGCTGCCACCAAACTGAAGTTCTTGATGAACTTGCGGTAAAAGTTTGTGAAGCCCAGGAAACGCTGAACATCCTTAACGGATTTGGGGGTGGGCCAATCCGCTACCGCCCCTACCTTCCTAGGGTCCATTTGGACTCGACCGGGTTCCACTACAAATCCCAGGAATTGTACTCGGGATGAATGGAATTCACATTTTTCCGGCTTAACGTACAGATGGCTGTCCAGGAGGCGTTTGAGTACTTGTCTGACATGCTTAGTGTGTTCTTGAAGGGAGCTCGAAAAGATGAGGATGTCATCCAAGTAAACGAACACAAATATGTTAAGCATATCCCTAAGCACATCGTTTATGAGCGCTTGGAACACCGCTGGGGCGTTGGTCAGGCCGAAGGGCATCACCAAGTATTCATAGTGACCAGTAGGCGTGTTGAAAGCGGTCTTCCACTCGTCACCAGGTCTGATCCGCACAAGATGGTATGCGTTCCGCAGGTCAAGCTTAGTGAAAACAACTGCTTCCTGGAGCAGCTCGAAGGCTGTGGCCATAAGGGGTAGCGGGTAACGGTTACGGACGGTTATGTCATTGAGTCCCCGGTAGTCGATGCAAGGACGTAATCCACCATCTTTCTTGGCCACAAAGAAAAACCCTGCTCCCGCCGGGGAGGTTGATGGACGCATGAGGCCTGCTTCCAGAGAGTCCTTGATGTAGGTATCCATAGCAGCTCGTTCGGGTGGAGATAGGGAAAAGATCCGACCCCTGGGGGGCAAGTGCCCGGAAACAGGTCGATGGGGCAATCGTAAGATCTATGGGGTGGTAGCATGGTGGCCCTCTGTTTGCTAAACACCAGTTTGAGGTCATGGTAACACTCGGGAACTCGGGTCAGGTCGATGGATTCTAAAGACTCGGGAGTAGAACTCGGGGAATTCTGGAAAATACAAGTAGCTTGGCACGTAGGACCCCACTGCTTGATAGTGCCCACAGACCAGTCGATGTGAGGGTTATGGCTGTGAAGCCAGGGGTATCCAAGGACGAGAGGGAACTCGGAACAGGAGATCAAATGAAAGTTCATCAATTCCTGGTGTTGTGAAACTGAAAGTCTCAAGGAGGTAGTGACATGAGTGACAAGTCCAGATCCCAAAGGGCTTCCATCCAATGTAGTAACCCTCATGGGGTCACTTAGAGGTTCAGAGGGAACGCCATTCTCCTTCGCCCAGACACCATCCATGAAGTTACCTGCGGCTCCAGAGTCTACCAAGGCTTGAAGGTGAAGCTTGTGGTTGTCCCAGGAGAGGGTGACTGGAATGAGCAGACGGGAGTTGGACGGATGGGAGGAGGTTATGTTTCCCGTTACAGTTCCCCCGGTCTGTACGGGACAGAGCGTTTCCCTGGAGCCCGGGACACGTGGAACGGAAATGGCCCGGTTTGCCGCAATATAGACAGCGTCGCTCCCTCATCCGGCGGTCTCTCTCAGCCTGGGAGATGCGTCCAATCTGCATGGGTTCCGGTGGAGCCAGCGATGATAAAGGTGGGGACTCGGAGCTGGGACTGATAGGGGCTAGAGGTCTACGGTTGAGTTCTCTCTCTCTCAGACGCTGGTCAATGCGTGAGGCCAACTTGATCAGGGACTCGAGATTGTCCGGTGGTTCCCGAGTGGCCAGTTCATCTTGGATAGTGTCGGAAAGGCCTTTCAGAAAGCACACCGTGAGCGCCTCGTTGTTCCAGCCACTCGCTGCTGCCACCGTGCGGAACTGGATGGCATAGTCCGTCACGCTGCGCCAACCTTGATGGAGAGTCAGGAGCTGTTTGGCTGAGTCAGAACCACTGCTTGGGCCTTGAAACACTCGTTTGAATTCCTCAGCAAAGGCAGAGTAGCTGGCACAGCAGGAACTATGGGCATCCCACACAGCAGTAGCCCAGGCCAGGGCTTTTTCCGACAGCAGGGTAATGATATATGCGATCTTAGACCGGTCGGTGGGAAACGACGAAGGTTGCAGCTCAAAGGAGAGAGAACATTGAGTGAGAAAGCCTTTACAAGCACTTGGATCACCTGAGAACCGTTGGGGAGGTGGAAGACGAGGTTCAGCCAGGGGGTTAACTGCCATGGGTACGTGAACCTGAGGTACTGGGACGGGAACCGTTGCCGGGGTAAGTCGATCAGATATCTGCTTTATGGAAGTCAGCATCTCCGACAGAAGATGAGAATGTCTAGCCATTAAGGCCTCTTGCTGAACCAGGGCGGCTTCGTGGCGTTGGACAGTCTCCTGGTGGTGGGACAGCGTGGCAAAAAGGTCCTGGGAACTGGCTGCCTCTGGGTTCATTTTTGGCTCTGTGTTTCTGTCAGGACCCGGTTTCGAACCTGGGTCTCCGGAGTGAGAAACAGTCACTTAACCAACTGAGCCACGAATAGTCAGCAGAACCCAGAAGATGAGGCAGACACAGCAGTACTTAAGACGGTGTATTTAATAAAGAAAAATCCTAAAATACAAAAAATGGCAAATCCAAAAGGTGGTAGGAAAAACACAAAAAGACCTCAAAAGAAACTCACCAAAAAATAAACAAAAACAAAAAACAGAATACCACAAGAACTTCACCCGGAATCGACAAGAGCACACAGAACACTAGGGCAGGGTGCTAACATACAAACACAGAGCACAGAACTGAGGGAAACAAAGGGTTTAAATACAATCAGGGGAAACGAGACACAGGTGCAAACAATAATGGGGATCAAGGGAAAAACACAGGGACAAAAAGCACAATGGGGACATCTACTGACAAAAACCCGGAACAACCCTGGCCAAATCCTGAC
>NW_027003639.1:0-5244 GCF_036934945.1 Oncorhynchus masou masou
TGTCAGGACCCGGTTTCGAACCTGGGTCTCCGGAGTGAGAAACAGTCACTTAACCAACTGAGCCACGAATAGACAGCAGAACCCAGAAGATGAGGCAGACACAGCAGTACTTAAGACGGTGTATTTAATTAAGAAAAAATCCTAAAATAAAAAATGGCAAATCCAAAAGGTGGAAGGTAAAACACAAAAAGACCAAAAAAAGAAACTCACCAAAACTAAACAAAAACAAAAAAACAGAATACCACAAGAACTTTACCCGGAATTGACAAGAGCACACAGAACACTAGGGCAGGGTGCTAACATACAAACACAGAGCACAGAACTGAGGGAAACAAAGGGTTTAAATACAATCAGGGGAAACGAGACACAGGTGCAAACAATAATGGGGATCAAGGGAAAAACACAGGGACAAAAAGCACAATGGGGGCATCTACTGACAAACAACTGGAACAACCCTGGCCAAATCCTGACAGAATCCCCCCCCTAGGAACGGCTCCTGACGTTCCTACCAGCTCTCTCAGGGTGGAGGACCCTGAACTGACGAATGAGGTCAGGGTCCAGGATGTCTTTGGCAGGAACCCAGGAGCGCTCCTCAGGACCGTAGCCTTCCCAGTCCACCAGATACTGCCAGGACCGCTGCACCCGGCGGGAATCCAGTATCCGGTGGACGGTATAAGCCGGCTGGCCTCCAATGACACGAGGCGGAGGGGGAGGTCTGTCTGCCGGGACAAGGGGAGAAAAAACAACAGGTTTTAACAAAGACACATGAAATGTGGGATTAATCTTAAGGGATCTGGGTAAGTGTAGGCGATAAGAAACTGGGTTAACTCTCCTGGCAACCTTGAAGGGACCGATGTATTTTTGGGACAGCTTGCGAGACTCCACCCGTAGAGGTAAGTCTCTTGTGGAGAGCCAGACTCTCTGGCCGGGGCGCAGGGTAGGCCCGGGACGGCGACGTCTGTTGGCTTGTTGTTGATACCTCTGTGAGGAACGCATCAGATTAAGACGGGTCTTCCTCCACATAAGCCGACAGCGTCTGACGAACCTCAAGGCTGAAGGCACTCTGACTTCTGCCTCCTGGTCCGGGAACAATGGAGGAGCATAGCCAAACTGACACTCGTGCGGGGACATACCAGTGGAGGAGGAGCGCAAGGTGTTGTGCGCGTATTCGGCCCAAACAATAAAGGATGACCATGTGGACGGGTTGTCACGAGTCATACATCGGAGGGTGGTTTCCAGCTCTTGATTCATCCTCTCTGTTTGGCCGTTGACTCCGGATGGTACCCTGAAGATAGACTGGCAGAAGCCCCCATGAGTTGGCAGAAGGCCTTCCAAAACCTTGAGGCGAACTGGGGACCTCTGTCAGAAACCACATCTTGAGGAATGCCGAAGACTCGGAACACATGATTAATTACCAACTCAGCCGTTTCCTTGGCAGAAGGTAACTTAGTCAGAGGGACGAACCTGGCCGCCTTTGAAAACCTGTCGATTATGACTAGGATAGTAGTATTGCCATGGGATGGAGGAAGTCCAGTAATAAAGTCCAATGAGATATGGGACCAGGGTCTGTGGGGAACAGGTAAAGGGTGAAGGAGTCCTTGAGGGCGGAGGTGAGAAGATTTGCCCTGGCAGCACACGGGGCAGGCATTGACGAAAGTGGCAACGTCTTCTCTTATGGTAGGCCACCAGAACTTACGCTGGATGAACTCCAAGGTGCGACCTACGCCCGGATGACAGGTGAGGCGAGAGGAGTGCCCCCACAGAAGGACCTGAGTCCTCACTGCCTTGGGGACAAACAACCGATTGGCAGGGCCTCCTTTAGGGTCCGGTTCGCTAGCTTGAGCACGTCTCACGGTATCCTCAACTTGCCACGAGATCGGAGCCACAATCTTAGCAGCAGGAAGGACAGGCATGTCCGTGTCATCTCGAATGGCAGGAGCGTAGACTCGGGACAGGGCATCCGGTTTGAGATTCTTCGACCCGGGCCGATAGGTGAGGATAAACTGGAATCGATTGAAGAAAAGAGACCATCTAGCTTGTCTAGAGTTCAATCGCCTCGCCTGCTGGATATACTCCAGATTTTTGTGGTCCGTAAGCACTTGAAACGGGTGAGAAGCCCCCTCGAGCCAGTGTCTCCATTCCTTCAATGCCATCTTAACCGCTAGGAGTTCACGATCCCCCACATCGTAGTTCCTCTCAGTCGGGGTAAGCCGGTGTGAGAAGAAAGCGCACGGATGAAGCTTCTTGTCTTCACCCCTCTGAGACAGGACAGCTCCAACACCAACCTCTGATGCGTCTACCTCCACCACAAATGGTTCATCCGTAGTCGGTAGTATCAGGATGGGAGCAGAGAGGATGCGCTGCTTGAGTCCTTGGAAGGCCGTCTCAGCTTCTCTTCCCCCAAAAAACCTTGCATTGCCACCTTTGGTTAAAGCTGAGAGAGGAGCTGCCACCAAACTGAAGTTCTTGATGAACTTGCGGTAAAAGTTTGTGAAGCCCAGGAAACGCTGAACATCCTTAACGGATTTGGGGGTGGGCCAATCCGCTACCGCCCCTACCTTCCTAGGGTCCATTTGGATTCGACCGGGTTCCACTACAAATCCCAGGAATTGTACTCGGATGAATGGAATTCACATTTTTCCGGCTTAACGTACAGATGGCTGTCCAGGAGGCGTTTGAGTACTTGTCTGACATGCTTAGTGTGTTCTTGAAGGGAGCTCGAAAAGATGAGGATGTCATCCAAGTAAACGAACACAAATATGTTAAGCATATCCCTAAGCACATCGTTTATGAGCGCTTGGAACACCGCTGGGGCGTTGGTCAGGCCGAAGGGCATCACCAAGTATTCATAGTGACCAGTAGGCGTGTTGAAAGCGGTCTTCCACTCGTCACCAGGTCTGATCCGCACAAGATGGTATGCGTTCCGCAGGTCAAGCTTAGTGAAAACAACTGCTTCCTGGAGCAGCTCGAAGGCTGTGGCCATAAGGGGTAGCGGGTAACGGTTACGGACGGTTATGTCATTGAGTCCCCGGTAGTCGATGCAAGGACGTAACCCACCGTCTTTCTTGGCCACAAAGAAAAACCCTGCTCCCGCCGGGGAGGTGGATGGACGCATGAGGCCTGCTTCCAGAGAGTCCTTGATGTAGGTATCCATAGCAGCTCGTTCGGGTGGAGATAGGGAAAAGATCCGACTCCCTGGGGGGCAAGTGCCCGGAAACAGGTCGATGGGGCAATCGTAAGATCTATGGGGTGGTAGCATGGTGGCCCTCTGTTTGCTAAACACCAGTTTGAGGTCATGGTAACACTCGGGAACTCGGGTCAGGTCGATGGATTCTAAAGACTCGGGAGTAGAACTCGGGAATTCTGGAAAATACAAGTAGCTTGGCACGTAGGACCCCACTGCTTGATAGTGCCCACAGACCAGTCGATGTGAGGGTTATGGCTGTGAAGCCAGGGGTATCCAAGGACGAGAGGGAACTCGGAACAGGAGATCAAATGAAAGTTCATCAATTCCTGGTGTTGTGAAACTGAAAGTCTCAAGGAGGTAGTGACATGAGTGACAAGTCCAGATCCCAAAGGGCTTCCATCCAATGTAGTAACCCTCATGGGGTCACTTAGAGGTTCAGAGGGAACGCCATTCTCCTTCGCCCAGACACCATCCATGAAGTTACCTGCGGCTCCAGAGTCTACCAAGGCTTGAAGGTGAAGCTTGTGGTTGTCCCAGGAGAGGGTGACTGGAATGAGCAGACGGGAGTTGGACGGATGGGAGGAGGTTATGTTTCCCGCTACAGTTCCCCCGGTCTGTACGGGACAGAGCGTTTCCCTGGAGCCCGGGACACGTGGAACGGAAATGGCCCGGTTTGCCGCAATATAGACAGCGTCGCTCCTCATCCGGCGGTCTCTCTCAGCCTGGGAGATGCGTCCAATCTGCATGGGTTCCGGTGGAGCCAGTGATGATAAAGGTGGGGACTCGGAGCTGGGACTGATAGGGGCTAGAGGTCTACGGTTGAGTCTCTCTCTCTCAGACGCTGGTCAATGCGTGAGGCCAACTTGATCAGGGACTCGAGATTGTCCGGTGGTTCCCGAGTGGCCAGTTCATCTTGGATAGTGTCGGAAAGGCCTTTCAGAAAGCACACCGTGAGCGCCTCGTTGTTCCAGCCACTCGCTGCTGCCACCGTGCGGAACTGGATGGCATAGTCCGTCACGCCTGCGCCAACCTTGATGGAGAGTCAGGAGCTGTTTGGCTGAGTCAGAACCACTGCTTGGGCCTTGAAACACTCGTTTGAATTCCTCAGCAAAGGCAGAGTAGCTGGCACAGCAGGAACTATGGGCATCCCACACAGCAGTAGCCCAGGCCAGGGCTTTTTCCGACAGCAGGGTGATGATATATGCGATCTTAGACCGGTCGGTGGGAAACGACGAGGGTTGCAGCTCAAAGGAGAGAGAACATTGAGTGAGAAACCCTTTACAAGCACTTGGATCACCTGAGAACCGTTGGGGAGGTGGAAGACGAGGTTCAGCCAGGGGGTTAACTGCCATGGGTACGTGAACTTGAGGTACTGGGACGGGAACTGTTGCCGGGGTAAGTCGATCAGATATTTGCTTAATGGAAGTCAGCATCTCCGACAGAAGATGAGAATGTCTAGCCATTAAGGCCTCTTGCTGAACCAGGGCGGCTTCGTGGCGTTGGACAGTCTCCTGGTGGTGGGACAGCGTGGCAAAAAGGTCCTGGGAACTGGCTGCCTCTGGGTTCATTTTTGGCTCTGTGTTTCTGTCAGGACCCGGTTTCGAACCTGGGTCTCCGGAGTGAGAAACAGTCACTTAACCAACTGAGCCACGAATAGACAGCAGAACCCAGAAGATGAGGCAGACACAGCAGTACTTAAGACGGTGTATTTAATTAAGAAAAAATCCTAAAATAAAAAAATGGCAAATCCAAAAGGTGGAAGGTAAAACACAAAAAGACCAAAAAAAGAAACTCACCAAAACTAAACAAAAACAAAAAAAAGAATACCACAAGAACTTTACCCGGAATTGACAAGAGCACACAGAACACTAGGGCAGGGTGCTAACATACAAACACAGAGCACAGAACTGAGGGAAACAAAGGGTTTAAATACAATCAGGGGAAACGAGACACAGGTGCAAACAATAATGGGGATCAAGGGAAAAACACAGGGACAAAAAGCACAATGGGGACATCTACTGACAAACAACTGGAACAACCCTGGCCAAATCCTGACA
>NW_027003640.1:0-5244 GCF_036934945.1 Oncorhynchus masou masou
TTGTCAGGATTTGGCCAGGGTTGTTCCGGGTTTTGGTCAGTAGATGTCCCCATTGTGCTTTTTGTCCCTATGTTTTTCCCTTGATCCCCATTATTATTTGCACCTGTGTCTCGTTTCCCCTGATTGTATTTAAACCCTTTGTTTCCCTCAGTTCTGTGCTCTGTGTTTGTATGTTAGCACCCTGCCCTAGTGTTCTGTGTGCTCTTGTCGATTCCGGGTGAAGTTCTTGTGGTATTCTGTTTTTTGTTTTTGTTTATTTTTGGTGAGTTTCTTTTGAGGTCTTTTTGTGTTTTTCCTACCACCTTTTGGATTTGCCATTTTTTGTATTTTAGGATTTTTTCTTTATTAAATACACCGTCTTAAGTACTGCTGTGTCTGCCTCATCTTCTGGGTTCTGCTGTCTATTCGTGGCTCAGTTGGTTAAGTGACTGTTTCTCACTCCGGAGACCCAGGTTCGAAACCGGGTCCTGACAGAAACACAGAGCCAAAAATGAACCCAGAGGCAGCCAGTTCCCAGGACCTTTTTGCCACGCTGTCCCACCACCAGGAGACTGTCCAACGCCACGAAGCCGCCCTGGTTCAGCAAGAGGCCTTAATGGCTAGACATTCTCATCTTCTGTCGGAGATGCTGACTTCCATTAAGCAAATATCTGATCGACTTACCCCGGCAACAGTTTCCGTCCCAGTACCTCAGGTTCACGTACCCATGGCAGTTAACCCCCTGGCTGAACCTCGTCTTCCACCTCCCCAACGGTTCTCAGGTGATCCAAGTGCTTGTAAAGGCTTTCTCACTCAATGTTCTCTCTCCTTTGAGCTGCAACCCTCGTCGTTTCCCACCGACCGGTCTAAGATCGCATATATCATTACCCTGCTGTCGGAAAAAGCCCTGGCCTGGGCTACTGCTGTGTGGGATGCCCATAGTTCCTGCTGTGCCAGCTACTCTGCCTTTGCTGAGGAATTCAAACGAGTGTTTCAAGGCCCAAGCAGTGGTTCTGACTCAGCCAAACAGCTCCTGACTCTCCATCAAGGTTGGCGCAGCGTGACGGACTATGCCATCCAGTTCCGCACGGTGGCAGCAGCGAGTGGCTGGAACAACGAGGCGCTCACGGTGTGCTTTCTGAAAGGCCTTTCCGACACTATCCAAGATGAACTGGCCACTCGGGAACCACCGGACAATCTCGAGTCCCTGATCAAGTTGGCCTCACGCATTGACCAGCGTCTGAGAGAGAGAGAACTCAACCGTAGACCTCTAGCCCCTATCAGTCCCAGCTCCGAGTCCCCACCTTTATCATCGCTGGCTCCACCGGAACCCATGCAGATTGGACGCATCTCCCAGGCTGAGAGAGACCGCCGGATGAGGGAGCGACGCTGTCTATATTGCGGCAAACCGGGCCATTTCCGTTCCACGTGTCCCGGGCTCCAGGGAAACGCTCTGTCCCGTACAGACCGGGGGAACTGTAACGGGAAACATAACCTCCTCCCATCCGTCCAACTCCCGTCTGCTCATTCCAGTCACCCTCTCCTGGGACAACCACAAGCTTCACCTTCAAGCCTTGGTAGACTCTGGAGCCGCAGGTAACTTCATGGATGGTGTCTGGGCGAAGGAGAATGGCGTTCCCTCTGAACCTCTAAGTGACCCCATGAGGGTTACTACATTGGATGGAAGCCCTTTGGGATCTGGACTTGTCACTCATGTCACTACCTCCTTGAGACTTTCAGTTTCACAACACCAGGAATTGATGAACTTTCATTTGATCTCCTGTTCCGAGTTCCCTCTCGTCCTTGGATACCCCTGGCTTCACAGCCATAACCCTCACATCGACTGGTCTGTGGGCACTATCAAGCAGTGGGGTCCTACGTGCCAAGCTACTTGTATTTTCCAGAATTCCCCGAGTTCTACTCCCGAGTCTTTAGAATCCATCGACCTGACCCGAGTTCCCGAGTGTTACCATGACCTCAAACTGGTGTTTAGCAAACAGAGGGCCACCATGCTACCACCCCATAGATCTTACGATTGCCCCATCGACCTGTTTCCGGGCACTTGCCCCCCAGGGGTCGGATCTTTTCCCTATCTCCACCCGAACGAGCTGCTATGGATACCTACATCAAGGACTCTCTGGAAGCAGGCCTCATGCGTCCATCAACCTCCCCGGCGGGAGCAGGGTTTTTCTTTGTGGCCAAGAAAGATGGTGGATTACGTCCTTGCATCGACTACCGGGGACTCAATGACATAACCGTCCGTAACCGTTACCCGCTACCCCTTATGGCCACAGCCTTCGAGCTGCTCCAGGAAGCAGTTGTTTTCACTAAGCTTGACCTGCGGAACGCATACCATCTTGTGCGGATCAGACCTGGTGACGAGTGGAAGACCGCTTTCAACACGCCTACTGGTCACTATGAATACTTGGTGATGCCCTTCGGCCTGACCAACGCCCCAGCGGTGTTCCAAGCGCTCATAAACGATGTGCTTAGGGATATGCTTAACATATTTGTGTTCGTTTACTTGGATGACATCCTCATCTTTTCGAGCTCCCTTCAAGAACACACTAAGCATGTCAGACAAGTACTCAAACGCCTCCTGGACAGCCATCTGTACGTTAAGCCGGAAAAATGTGAATTCCATTCATCCCGAGTACAATTCCTGGGATTTGTAGTGGAACCCGGTCGAGTCCAAATGGACCCTAGGAAGGTAGGGGCGGTAGCGGATTGGCCCACCCCCAAATCCGTTAAGGATGTTCAGCGTTTCCTGGGCTTCACAAACTTTTACCGCAAGTTCATCAAGAACTTCAGTTTGGTGGCAGCTCCTCTCTCAGCTTTAACCAAAGGTGGCAATGCAAGGTTTGTGTGGGGAAGAGAAGCTGAGACGGCCTTCCAAGGACTCAAGCAGCGCGTCCTCTCTGCTCCCATCCTGATACTACCGACCACGGATGAACCATTTGTGGTGGAGGTAGACGCATCAGAGGTTGGTGTTGGAGCTGTCCTGTCTCAGAGGGGTGAAGACAAGAAGCTTCATCCGTGCGCTTTCTTCTCACACCGGCTTACCCCGACTGAGAGGAACTACGATGTGGGGGATCGTGAACTCCTAGCGGTTAAGATGGCATTGAAGGAATGGAGACACTGGCTCGAGGGGGCTTCTCACCCGTTTCAAGTGCTTACGGACCACAAAAATCTGGAGTATATCCAGCAGGCGAAGCGATTGAACTCTAGACAAGCTAGATGGTCTCTTTTCTTCAATCGATTCCAGTTTATCCTCACCTATCGGCCCGGGTCGAAGAATCTCAAACCGGATGCCCTGTCCCGAGTCTACGCTCCTGCCATTCGAGATGACACGGACATGCCTGTCCTTCCTGCTGCTAAGATTGTGGCTCCGATCTCGTGGCAAGTTGAGGATACCGTGAGACGTGCTCAAGCTAGCGAACCGGACCCTAAAGGAGGCCCTGCCAATCGGTTGTTTGTCCCCAAGGCAGTGAGGACTCAGGTCCTTCTGTGGGGGCACTCCTCTCGCCTCACCTGTCATCCGGGCGTAGGTCGCACCTTGGAGTTCATCCAGCGTAAGTTCTGGTGGCCTACCATAAGAGAAGACGTTGCCACTTTCGTCAATGCCTGCCCCGTGTGCTGCCAGGGCAAATCTTCTCACCTCCGCCCTCAAGGACTCCTTCACCCTTTACCTGTTCCCCACAGACCCTGGTCCCATATCTCATTGGACTTTATTACTGGACTTCCTCCATCCCATGGCAATACTACTATCCTAGTCATAATCGACAGGTTTTCAAAGGCGGCCAGGTTCGTCCCTCTGACTAAGTTACCTTCTGCCAAGGAAACGGCTGAGTTGGTAATTAATCATGTGTTCCGAGTCTTCGGCATTCCTCAAGATGTGGTTTCTGACAGAGGTCCCCAGTTCGCCTCAAGGTTTTGGAAGGCCTTCTGCCAACTCATGGGGGCTTCTGCCAGTCTATCTTCAGGGTACCATCCGGAGTCCAACGGCCAAACAGAGAGGATGAATCAAGAGCTGGAAACCACCCTCCGATGTATGACTCGTGACAACCCGTCCACATGGTCATCCTTTATTGTTTGGGCCGAATACGCGCACAACACCTTGCGCTCCTCCTCCACTGGTATGTCCCCGCACGAGTGTCAGTTTGGCTATGCTCCTCCATTGTTCCCGGACCAGGAGGCAGAAGTCAGAGTGCCTTCAGCCTTGAGGTTCGTCAGACGCTGTCGGCTTATGTGGAGGAAGACCCGTCTTAATCTGATGCGTTCCTCACAGAGGTATCAACAACAAGCCAACAGACGTCGCCGTCCCGGGCCTACCCTGCGCCCCGGCCAGAGAGTCTGGCTTTCCACAAGAGACTTACCTCTACGGGTGGAGTCTCGCAAGCTGTCCCAAAAATACATCGGTCCCTTCAAGGTTGCCAGGAGAGTTAACCCAGTTTCTTATCGCCTACACTTACCCAGATCCCTTAAGATTAATCCCACATTTCATGTGTCATTGTTAAAACCTGTTGTTTTTTCTCCCCTTGTCCCGGCAGACAGACCTCCCCCTCCGCCTCGTGTCATTGGAGGCCAGCCGGCTTATACCGTCCACCGGATACTGGATTCCCGCCGGGTGCAGCGGTCCTGGCAGTATCTGGTGGACTGGGAAGGCTACGGTCCTGAGGAGCGCTCCTGGGTTCCTGCCAAAGACATCCTGGACCCTGACCTCATTCGTCAGTTCAGGGTCCTCCACCCTGAGAGAGCTGGTAGGAACGTCAGGAGCCGTTCCTAGGGGGATTCTGTCAGGATTTGGCCAGGGTTGTTCCGGGTTTTGGTCAGTAGATGTCCCCATTGTGCTTTTTGTCCCTATGTTTTTCCCTTGATCCCCATTATTATTTGCACCTGTGTCTCGTTTCCCCTGATTGTATTTAAACCCTTTGTTTCCCTCAGTTCTGTGCTCTGTGTTTGTATGTTAGCACCCTGCCCTAGTGTTCTGTGTGCTCTTGTCGATTCCGGGTGAAGTTCTTGTGGTATTCTGTTTTTTGTTTTTGTTTATTTTTGGTGAGTTTCTTTTGAGGTCTTTTTGTGTTTTTCCTACCACCTTTTGGATTTGCCATTTTTTGTATTTTAGGATTTTTTCTTTATTAAATACACCGTCTTAAGTACTGCTGTGTCTGCCTCATCTTCTGGGTTCTGCTGTCTATTCGTGGCTCAGTTGGTTAAGTGACTGTTTCTCACTCCGGAGACCCAGGTTCGAAACCGGGTCCTGAC
>NW_027003641.1:0-5244 GCF_036934945.1 Oncorhynchus masou masou
TAAACTAACAAAATAACAAACGTACGAAAACCGAAAACAGCCCTATCTGGTGCAAAATCCAGAGACAGGAACAATCACCCACAAACACACAGTGAAACCCAGGCTACCTAAATATGGTTCCCAATCAGAGACAATGACTAACACATGCCCCTGATTGAGAACCATATAAGGCCAAACACAGAAATAGACAAACAAGACATCCAACATAGAATGCCCACTCAGATCACACCCTGACCAATCAAAACATAGAAACATACAAAGTAAACTATGGCCAGGGCGTGACAGTAACCCCCCCCCCCCACCCCCCACCCCCCCACCCCCACCCCAAGGTGTGGACTCCAGCCGCAAAACCTGAACCTATCGGGGAGGGTCTGGGTGGGCGTCTGTCCGCGGTGGCGGCTCTGGTGCTGGACGTGGCCCCCACTTCACCGCAGTCTTCCCCCACCTTGTCTGCTTCCGTGACCTCCCAGCCACGGCAACCCTACTTAACAACACGGGACAGAGGGGCAGCTCGGGACAGAGGGGCAGCTCGGGACAGTGGGGCTCTTCAGACTCCGGCAGCAGCGCCGGACAGGTGGGAGACTCCGGCAGCAGCGCCGAACAGGCGGAAGACTCCGGCAGCAGCGCCGGACAGGCGGGAGACTCCGGCAGTAGCGCCGGACAGGCGGGAGACTCCGGCAGCAACGACGGACAGGCGGGAGACTCCGGCAGCACAAGAGAGGAGGAAGGCTTGGCAGATCCTGGCTCACTGGCAGATCTGGAAGAGTCTGGCTGACTGGCAGATCCGGAAGAGTCTGGCTGACTGGCAGATCCGGAAGAGTCTGGCTGACTGGCAGATCTGGAAGAGTCTGGTTGACTGGCGGATCTGGAAGAGTCTGGTTGACTGGCAGATCTGGAAGTCTGGCTGACTGGCGGATCTGGAAGAGTCTGGCTGACTGGCGGATCTGGAAGAGTCTGGCTGACTGGCGGATCTGGAAGAGTCTGGCTGACTGGCGGATCTGGAAGTGTCTGGCTGACTGGCAGATCTGGAAGTGTCTGGCTGACTGGCAGATCTGGAAGAGTCTGGCTGACTGGCAGATCTGGAAGAGTTTTTGGGGCTGACTCTCGGGCTTCCATTCACTTCGCCGTGCTGCCTCCTCATACCGGCGCCTCTCCGTTTTCTTCGCCTCCAGTTCTTCCTTGGGATGACGATATTCTCCAGGCTGAGCCCAGGGTCCTTCTCCGTCTAATTCGTCCTCCCATGTCCATTCCTTCTTTTGTTGCTCCTGCTGTTGCTTTTGCCTGTTACCACGCCGCTTGGTCCTGTTGTGGTGGGTGATTCTGTTACGGCTTTCGTTGTGGGAAGGAGGAGCGGACCAAAATGCAACGTAGTTGTGATTCATTTTATTTAATAAGGAAACTATACATGATTAAACTAACAAAATAACAAACGTACGAAAACCGAAAACAGCCCTATCTGGTGCAAAACCCAGAGACAGGAACAATCACCCACAAACACACAGTGAAACCCAGGCTACCTAAATATGGTTCCCAATCAGAGACAATGACTAACACCTGCCCCTGATTGAGAACCATATCAGGCCAAACACAGAAATAGACAAACAAGACATCCAACATAGAATGCCCACTCAGATCACACCCTGACTAATCAAAACATAGAAACATACAAAGTAAACTATGGCCAGGGCGTGACAGGTCTTGCCTTTACAATTCATTAAACACTTTGAAACGCCAACCATTTCCAGGTAAAGCAAGCAAACACTGCTTGGTAGAGTTTAAAAAAATACAAAATAAGTGGTAACTACAAAGAAAGCATTGCCAAGGTAATTGCTGGATACTTTCATTGGTTTAATGCAAGATTTTCTTCCACAAGGGCAATTTTCCGCCTATTGGGCCTGTGTGGATTGGATCTCAGATGTCTATCTGCCCGGTCAATGATAAATTGCAAGAAAAACCTCCAAAGATGGTCTGATACAATAAACGGAGCTAAAGCCTAACTTTTCACAATACCGACAGTGCCTTCGGAAAGTATTCAGACCCCTTAGACTTTTTTTTCACATTTTGTTACATTTTCAGCCTTATTCTAAATTTGATTAAATAAAACATTTTCCTCAGCAATATACACACAAATTGAAACTGATCTCAGTTGCATCCTGTTTCCATTGATCATCCTTGAGATGCTTCTAGAACTTGATCGGGAGTAAACCTGTGGTAAATTCAATTGATTGGACATGATTTGGAAAGTCACATAACTGTTTTTATAAAGGTCCCACAGTTGACAGTTTATGTCAGAGCAAAAACCAAGCCATGAGGTTGAAGGAATTGTCTGTAGAGCTCCAAGACAGGATTGTGTCGAGGCACAGATCTGGGGAAGGGTACCAACAAAAATGCTGCAGCATTGAAGGTCCCCAATAAATATAATAATAACAATATATCCCATTTAGCAGACGCTTTTGTCCAAAGCGACTTACAAGTCGGCTGGGGCCACTACTTTTACATATGGGTGGCCCCAGCGGGAATCGAACCCACGACGCTTGGCGTTGCAAGCGCCATGCTCTACCGACTGAGCCACACAGGACCCAAGAACACAGTGGCTTCCATCATTCTTAAATGGAGGAAGTTTGGATTCACCAAGACTCCTCCTAGAGCTGGCCGCCCAGACAAGCTGAGCAATCGGGGGAGAAGGGTCTTTGTCAGGGAGGTGACCAACAACCTGATGGTCACTCTGACATAGGTCCAGAGTTCATCTGTAGAGATGGGAGAACCTTCAACAACCATCTCTGCAGCTCTCCACCAATCAGGCCTTTACGGTAGAGTGGCCAGACAGAAGCCACTCCTCAGTAAAAGGCAGCCTGCTTGGAGTTAAAGACTCTCAGACCATGAGAAACAAGATTCTCTGGTCTGATGAAACTAAGAATGAACTCTTTGGCCTGAATGCCAAGTGTCACGTCTGGAGTACGCAGAGAGATCCTTGATGAAAACCTGCTACGGAGCGATCAGGACCTCAGACTGGAAGGTTCACCTTCCAACAGGACAACAACCCTAAGCAAAAAGCCAAGACAACGCAGGCATGGCTTCGGGACAAGTCTCGGAATGTCCTTGAGTGGCCCAGCCAGAGCCCAGACTTGAACCTGATCAAATATCTCTGGAGAGACCTAAAAGTAGCTGTGCAGCAACACTCCCCATCCAACCTGACAGAGCTTGAGAGGATCTGCAGAGAAGAATGGGATTAACTCCCCAAATACAGGTGTGTCAAGCTTGTAGTGTCATACCCAAGAAGACTTGATACTGTAATCACTGCCAAAGGTATTCAACAAATTACTGAGTAAAGGGTCTGGATCCTTATGTAAATGTGATGTGAGTTTTTCATTTTCTTTATAAATTAGCAAAAATGTATAAAAACCTGTTTTTGCTTTGCCATTATGGGTATTGTGTGTAGATTGATGGGCGGGGAAAAAACAATTTGATCAATTTTAGAATAAGGCTGTAACGTCAGAAAATTTGGAAAAAGTCAAGGGGTCTGAATACTTTCCGAAGGCACTGAACATCCATTTGTATTGACGTCCATGACATAGGCTATTCCTATGGACTACTGTGTAAATTATGCCTTATTTACTGGCTGAGCTACCAAACCGACTTACACTGTTCAGTTTAGGAGAACTACCTTGTTCTGTAAAGCTATTTGATTAAGCCTTGTTTCAGAAGCGTCCTGACAAGTTGATACAAACCTTTGTTTTTCTGTTTTAGTATGAATTCTCACAATTGTCTATCAAACAATTAATCATTTCACAACACACCCTTTGAATGGTATCTTTGGATTGGCTCTGGTCCTGCTCCCATTGGCCACTGTTTTTCTAAATACCTGTTAATTGAACCTGTCATATCAGTACATGCAGAGGGTTGTTCTCAATATTTTGGGCAACTGTCTGCAACTCAACGTCTCTACCTCCTATGCAGTGGTCAGTTATGTACAGTATTCAGAAAAGAGAAACGAGCACTGGCCCTAATGCACCGCCAATGTAAGGTATTTCATTGATCTGATTAAAATATATTATGGGTTTGTCCTGTGATTTAGCAAATGGTTGTTGGTTATGTTGGGTGGTAAACGAGAGATGGTAAACTTTAAGGAAAGGACTAATCTTTGACTTCCCAGTTTCACTAAAAACAATTATCAACACACTCCAGCCTGGGACTCCTGAAGTCCAGACATTCCCAAAAGTTTGTCAGCCTCAAAGTGTTTGCTTGTGCCTCATTTTGGTCTTAAATATGACCCTGTTCGGTTATCTGGACTGTTTTCTTTGTTGATCATCAGTAGGGTTTAGATATGCACGGTGGACATATGGGCTCTATTCAATCTGTATCAGATTGTGCAATATAAATTTAAAGGTAATTTCCAAGTAAGCCGACATACACAGCGTTTACCATGAATGCAGTCTCCGCTAACAAGGGAACTTTGCATTTAAATTTCAACCACACTGTAAAGCTCAACTTCTGCTATGCATATTGAACAGAGCCCTATGTCTGCCAGGAGTAACAGGTGTTTTTAGGTTGTTTCCTTTATATAATTCTCTACCCAATGAACCTGCTTCTATAGATTATCTGTAGCACTTTGTAATAACTCCATGTAATAAAGAATTTATAATGACTAGTACATTTTTTATTCATAATTTATAAATCATTACCTCCACTTTAGCACTTTTTTGTAACCTAGTTATTCGCACATTTATAAACAACTTGTAAAGTAATTCATCTCTCTACAAGCACCGCCTTCACCCAAACCTGGCACGTCCTAATAATTAGTGACGAATACTCAAACACCAGAACCCACAGCTCCTCTTATCCTATGCATTCCATCCAATCACAACAGATTATTTGATTTATGGGCAGAATCTGTCTAGGAGAGATTAAGAGCAGTCCATATCTGAATTCATTATTTCGCTGAACTATCGAATCATGATTAAAGATTTACTACCTCGAAAGGACCAGTACTGATCCCTTCAAACAAAGCCATGTGTGCAAATTGTCTGCGGATAAAAGACATCTAACATTTCTACCTCAATCACATATCAGTGGTAATGGAGGAATCAAAATCTACTAGAGAGAAATAGGCCGGTCAGGCCAGCTGTTGTGTGTAGGCTTCATCCCCCTGTTTTATGATTAGTTCACATTCGGTGACAACATTCACATTACAACTCTTCATCATGTCCTTCTAACAGTTGCTCCACAACAGTGTGTGAATACAAT
>NW_027003642.1:0-5244 GCF_036934945.1 Oncorhynchus masou masou
ACTGTCAGGATTTGGCCAGGGTTGTTCCAGTTGTTTGTCAGTAGATGTCCCCATTGTGCTTTTTGTCCCTGTGTTTTTCCCTTGACCCCCATTATTGTTTGCACCTGTGTCTCGTTTCCCCTGATTGTATTTAAACCCTTTGTTTCCCTCAGTTCTGTGCTCTGTGTTTGTATGTTAGCACCCTGCCCTAGTGTTCTGTGTGCTCTTGTCGATTCCGGGTAACGTTCTTGTGGTATTCTGTTTTTTGTTTTAGTTTAGTTTTGGTGAGTTTCTTTTTAGATCTTTTTGTGTTTTTCCTTCCACCTTTTGGATTTGCCATTTTTTATTTTTAGGATTTTTTCTTCATTAAATACACCGTCTTAAGTACTGCTGTGTCTGCCTCATCTTCTGGGTTCTGCTGTCTATTCGTGGCTCAGTTGGTTAAGTGACTGTTTCTCACTCCGGAGACCCAGGTTCGAAACCGGGTCCTGACAGAAACACAGAGCCAAAAATGAACCCAGAGGCAGCCAGTTCCCAGGACCTTTTTGCCACGCTGTCCCACCACCAGGAGACTGTCCAACGCCACGAAGCCGCCCTGGTTCAGCAAGAGGCCTTAATGGCAAGACATTCTCATCTTCTGTCGGAGATGCTGACTTCCATTAAGCAAATGTCTGATCGACTTACCCCGGCAACAGTTCCCGTCCCAGTACCTCAAGTTCACGTACCCATGGCAGTTAACCCCCTGGCTGAACCTCGTCTTCCACCTCCCCAACGGTTCTCAGGTGATCCAAGTGCTTGTAAAGGGTTTCTCACTCAATGTTCTCTCTCCTTTGAGCTGCAACCCTCGTCGTTTCCCACCGACCGGTCTAAGATCGCATATATCATCACCCTGCTGTCGGAAAAAGCCCTGGCCTGGGCTACTGCTGTGTGGGATGCCCATAGTTCCTGCTGTGCCAGCTACTCTGCCTTTGCTGAGGAATTCAAACGAGTGTTTCAAGGCCCAAGCAGTGGTTCTGACTCAGCCAAACAGCTCCTGACTCTCCATCAAGGTTGGCGCAGCGTGACGGACTATGCCATCCAGTTCCGCACGGTAGCAGCAGCGAGTGGCTGGAACAACGAGGCGCTCACGGTGTGCTTTCTGAAAGGCCTTTCCGACACTATCCAAGATGAACTGGCCACTCGGGAACCACCGGACAATCTCGAGTCCCTGATCAAGTTGGCCTCACGCATTGACCAGCGTCTGAGAGAGAGAGAACTCAACCGTAGACCTCTAGCCCCTATCAGTCCCAGCTCCGAGTCCCCACCTTTATCATCACTGGCTCCACCGGAACCCATGCAGATTGGACGCATCTCCCAGGCTGAGAGAGACCGCCGGATGAGGGAGCGACGCTGTCTATATTGCGGCAAACCGGGCCATTTCCGTTCCACGTGTCCCGGGCTCCAGGGAAACGCTCTGTCCCGTACAGACCGGGGGAACTGTAACGGGAAACATAACCTCCTCCCATCCGTCCAACTCCCGTCTGCTCATTCCAGTCACCCTCTCCTGGGACAACCACAAGCTTCACCTTCAAGCCTTGGTAGACTCTGGAGCCGCAGGTAACTTCATGGATGGTGTCTGGGCGAAGGAGAATGGCGTTCCCTCTGAACCTCTAAGTGACCCCATGAGGGTTACTACATTGGATGGAAGCCCTTTGGGATCTGGACTTGTCACTCATGTCACTACCTCCTTGAGACTTTCAGTTTCACAACACCAGGAATTGATGAACTTTCATTTGATCTCCTGTTCCGAGTTCCCTCTCGTCCTTGGATACCCCTGGCTTCACAGCCATAACCCTCACATCGACTGGTCTGTGGGCACTATCAAGCAGTGGGGTCCTACGTGCCAAGCTACTTGTATTTTCCAGAATTCCCCGAGTTCTACTCCCGAGTCTTTAGAATCCATCGACCTGACCCGAGTTCCCGAGTGTTACCATGACCTCAAACTGGTGTTTAGCAAACAGAGGGCCACCATGCTACCACCCCATAGATCTTACGATTGCCCCATCGACCTGTTTCCGGGCACTTGCCCCCCAGGGGTCGGATCTTTTCCCTATCTCCACCCGAACGAGCTGCTATGGATACCTACATCAAGGACTCTCTGGAAGCAGGCCTCATGCGTCCATCCACCTCCCCGGCGGGAGCAGGGTTTTTCTTTGTGGCCAAGAAAGACGGTGGGTTACGTCCTTGCATCGACTACCGGGGACTCAATGACATAACCGTCCGTAACCGTTACCCGCTACCCCTTATGGCCACAGCCTTCGAGCTGCTCCAGGAAGCAGTTGTTTTCACTAAGCTTGACCTGCGGAACGCATACCATCTTGTGCGGATCAGACCTGGTGACGAGTGGAAGACCGCTTTCAACACGCCTACTGGTCACTATGAATACTTGGTGATGCCCTTCGGCCTGACCAACGCCCCAGCGGTGTTCCAAGCGCTCATAAACGATGTGCTTAGGGATATGCTTAACATATTTGTGTTCGTTTACTTGGATGACATCCTCATCTTTTCGAGCTCCCTTCAAGAACACACTAAGCATGTCAGACAAGTACTCAAACGCCTCCTGGACAGCCATCTGTACGTTAAGCCGGAAAAATGTGAATTCCATTCATCCCGAGTACAATTCCTGGGATTTGTAGTGGAACCCGGTCGAATCCAAATGGACCCTAGGAAGGTAGGGGCGGTAGCGGATTGGCCCACCCCCAAATCCGTTAAGGATGTTCAGCGTTTCCTGGGCTTCACAAACTTTTACCGCAAGTTCATCAAGAACTTCAGTTTGGTGGCAGCTCCTCTCTCAGCTTTAACCAAAGGTGGCAATGCAAGGTTTTTTGGGGAAGAGAAGCTGAGACGGCCTTCCAAGGACTCAAGCAGCGCATCCTCTCTGCTCCCATCCTGATACTACCGACTACGGATGAACCATTTGTGGTGGAGGTAGACGCATCAGAGGTTGGTGTCGGAGCTGTCCTGTCTCAGAGGGGTGAAGACAAGAAGCTTCATCCGTGCGCTTTCTTCTCACACCGGCTTACCCCGACTGAGAGGAACTACGATGTGGGGATCGTGAACTCCTAGCGGTTAAGATGGCATTGAAGGAATGGAGACACTGGCTCGAGGGGGCTTCTCACCCGTTTCAAGTGCTTACGGACCACAAAAATCTGGAGTATATCCAGCAGGCGAAGCGATTGAACTCTAGACAAGCTAGATGGTCTCTTTTCTTCAATCGATTCCAGTTTATCCTCACCTATCGGCCCGGGTCGAAGAATCTCAAACCGGATGCCCTGTCCCGAGTCTACGCTCCTGCCATTCGAGATGACACGGACATGCCTGTCCTTCCTGCTGCTAAGATTGTGGCTCCGATCTCGTGGCAAGTTGAGGATACCGTGAGACGTGCTCAAGCTAGCGAACCGGACCCTAAAGGAGGCCCTGCCAATCGGTTGTTTGTCCCCAAGGCAGTGAGGACTCAGGTCCTTCTGTGGGGGCACTCCTCTCGCCTCACCTGTCATCCGGGCGTAGGTCGCACCTTGGAGTTCATCCAGCGTAAGTTCTGGTGGCCTACCATAAGAGAAGACGTTGCCACTTTCGTCAATGCCTGCCCCGTGTGCTGCCAGGGCAAATCTTCTCACCTCCGCCCTCAAGGACTCCTTCACCCTTTACCTGTTCCCCACAGACCCTGGTCCCATATCTCATTGGACTTTATTACTGGACTTCCTCCATCCCATGGCAATACTACTATCCTAGTCATAATCGACAGGTTTTCAAAGGCGGCCAGGTTCGTCCCTCTGACTAAGTTACCTTCTGCCAAGGAAACGGCTGAGTTGGTAATTAATCATGTGTTCCGAGTCTTCGGCATTCCTCAAGATGTGGTTTCTGACAGAGGTCCCCAGTTCGCCTCAAGGTTTTGGAAGGCCTTCTGCCAACTCATGGGGGCTTCTGCCAGTCTATCTTCAGGGTACCATCCGGAGTCCAACGGCCAAACAGAGAGGATGAATCAAGAGCTGGAAACCACCCTCCGATGTATGACTCGTGACAACCCGTCCACATGGTCATCCTTTATTGTTTGGGCCGAATACGCGCACAACACCTTGCGCTCCTCCTCCACTGGTATGTCCCCGCACGAGTGTCAGTTTGGCTATGCTCCTCCATTGTTCCCGGACCAGGAGGCAGAAGTCAGTGTGCCTTCAGCCTTGAGATTCGTCAGACGCTGTCGGCTTATGTGGAGGAAGACCCGTCTTAATCTGATGCGTTCCTCACAGAGGTATCAACAACAAGCCAACAGACGTCGCCGTCCCGGGCCTACCCTGCGCCCCGGCCAGAGAGTCTGGCTCTCCACAAGAGACTTACCTCTACGGGTGGAGTCTCGCAAGCTGTCCCAAAAATACATCGGTCCCTTCAAGGTTGCCAGGAGAGTTAACCCAGTTTCTTATCGCCTACACTTACCCAGATCCCTTAAGATTAATCCCACATTTCATGTGTCTTTGTTAAAACCTGTTGTTTTTTCTCCCCTTGTCCCGGCAGACAGACCTCCCCCTCCGCCTCGTGTCATTGGAGGCCAGCCGGCTTATACCGTCCACCGGATACTGGATTCCCGCCGGGTGCAGCGGTCCTGGCAGTATCTGGTGGACTGGGAAGGCTACGGTCCTGAGGAGCGCTCCTGGGTTCCTGCCAAAGACATCCTGGACCCTGACCTCATTCGTCAGTTCAGGGTCCTCCACCCTGAGAGAGCTGGTAGGAACGTCAGGAGCCGTTCCTAGGGGGGGGATTCTGTCAGGATTTGGCCAGGGTTGTTCCAGTTGTTTGTCAGTAGATGTCCCCATTGTGCTTTTTGTCCCTGTGTTTTTCCCTTGACCCCCATTATTGTTTGCACCTGTGTCTCGTTTCCCCTGATTGTATTTAAACCCTTTGTTTCCCTCAGTTCTGTGCTCTGTGTTTGTATGTTAGCACCCTGCCCTAGTGTTCTGTGTGCTCTTGTCGATTCCGGGTAACGTTCTTGTGGTATTCTGTTTTTTGTTTTAGTTTAGTTTTGGTGAGTTTCTTTTTAGATCTTTTTGTGTTTTTCCTTCCACCTTTTGGATTTGCCATTTTTTATTTTTAGGATTTTTTCTTCATTAAATACACCGTCTTAAGTACTGCTGTGTCTGCCTCATCTTCTGGGTTCTGCTGTCTATTCGTGGCTCAGTTGGTTAAGTGACTGTTTCTCACTCCGGAGACCCAGGTTCGAAACCGGGTCCTGAC
>NW_027003643.1:0-5243 GCF_036934945.1 Oncorhynchus masou masou
TGTCAGGATTTGGCCAGGGTTGTTCCGGGTTTTGGTCAGTAGATGTCCCCATTGTGCTTTTTGTCCCTATGTTTTTCCCTTGATCCCCATTATTATTTGCACCTGTGTCTCGTTTCCCCTGATTGTATTTAAACCCTTTGTTTCCCTCAGTTCTGTGCTCTGTGTTTGTATGTTAGCACCCTGCCCTAGTGTTCTGTGTGCTCTTGTCGATTCCGGGTGAAGTTCTTGTGGTATTCTGTTTTTTGTTTTTGTTTATTTTTGGTGAGTTTCTTTTGAGGTCTTTTTGTGTTTTTCCTACCACCTTTTGGATTTGCCATTTTTTGTATTTTAGGATTTTTTCTTTATTAAATACACCGTCTTAAGTACTGCTGTGTCTGCCTCATCTTCTGGGTTCTGCTGTCTATTCGTGGCTCAGTTGGTTAAGTGACTGTTTCTCACTCCGGAGACCCAGGTTCGAAACCGGGTCCTGACAGAAACACAGAGCCAAAAATGAACCCAGAGGCAGCCAGTTCCCAGGACCTTTTGCCACGCTGTCCCACCACCAGGAGACTGTCCAACGCCACGAAGCCGCCCTGGTTCAGCAAGAGGCCTTAATGGCTAGACATTCTCATCTTCTGTCGGAGATGCTGACTTCCATTAAGCAAATATCTGATCGACTTACCCCGGCAACAGTTTCCGTCCCAGTACCTCAGGTTCACGTACCCATGGCAGTTAACCCCCTGGCTGAACCTCGTCTTCCACCTCCCCAACGGTTCTCAGGTGATCCAAGTGCTTGTAAAGGCTTTCTCACTCAATGTTCTCTCTCCTTTGAGCTGCAACCCTCGTCGTTTCCCACCGACCGGTCTAAGATCGCATATATCATTACCCTGCTGTCGGAAAAAGCCCTGGCCTGGGCTACTGCTGTGTGGGATGCCCATAGTTCCTGCTGTGCCAGCTACTCTGCCTTTGCTGAGGAATTCAAACGAGTGTTTCAAGGCCCAAGCAGTGGTTCTGACTCAGCCAAACAGCTCCTGACTCTCCATCAAGGTTGGCGCAGCGTGACGGACTATGCCATCCAGTTCCGCACGGTGGCAGCAGCGAGTGGCTGGAACAACGAGGCGCTCACGGTGTGCTTTCTGAAAGGCCTTTCCGACACTATCCAAGATGAACTGGCCACTCGGGAACCACCGGACAATCTCGAGTCCCTGATCAAGTTGGCCTCACGCATTGACCAGCGTCTGAGAGAGAGAGAACTCAACCGTAGACCTCTAGCCCCTATCAGTCCCAGCTCCGAGTCCCCACCTTTATCATCGCTGGCTCCACCGGAACCCATGCAGATTGGACGCATCTCCCAGGCTGAGAGAGACCGCCGGATGAGGGAGCGACGCTGTCTATATTGCGGCAAACCGGGCCATTTCCGTTCCACGTGTCCCGGGCTCCAGGGAAACGCTCTGTCCCGTACAGACCGGGGGAACTGTAACGGGAAACATAACCTCCTCCCATCCGTCCAACTCCCGTCTGCTCATTCCAGTCACCCTCTCCTGGGACAACCACAAGCTTCACCTTCAAGCCTTGGTAGACTCTGGAGCCGCAGGTAACTTCATGGATGGTGTCTGGGCGAAGGAGAATGGCGTTCCCTCTGAACCTCTAAGTGACCCCATGAGGGTTACTACATTGGATGGAAGCCCTTTGGGATCTGGACTTGTCACTCATGTCACTACCTCCTTGAGACTTTCAGTTTCACAACACCAGGAATTGATGAACTTTCATTTGATCTCCTGTTCCGAGTTCCCTCTCGTCCTTGGATACCCCTGGCTTCACAGCCATAACCCTCACATCGACTGGTCTGTGGGCACTATCAAGCAGTGGGGTCCTACGTGCCAAGCTACTTGTATTTTCCAGAATTCCCCGAGTTCTACTCCCGAGTCTTTAGAATCCATCGACCTGACCCGAGTTCCCGAGTGTTACCATGACCTCAAACTGGTGTTTAGCAAACAGAGGGCCACCATGCTACCACCCCATAGATCTTACGATTGCCCCATCGACCTGTTTCCGGGCACTTGCCCCCCAGGGGTCGGATCTTTTCCCTATCTCCACCCGAACGAGCTGCTATGGATACCTACATCAAGGACTCTCTGGAAGCAGGCCTCATGCGTCCATCAACCTCCCCGGCGGGAGCAGGGTTTTTCTTTGTGGCCAAGAAAGATGGTGGATTACGTCCTTGCATCGACTACCGGGGACTCAATGACATAACCGTCCGTAACCAGTTACCCGCTACCCCTTATGGCCACAGCCTTCGAGCTGCTCCAGGAAGCAGTTGTTTTCACTAAGCTTGACCTGCGGAACGCATACCATCTTGTGCGGATCAGACCTGGTGACGAGTGGAAGACCGCTTTCAACACGCCTACTGGTCACTATGAATACTTGGTGATGCCCTTCGGCCTGACCAACGCCCCAGCGGTGTTCCAAGCGCTCATAAACGATGTGCTTAGGGATATGCTTAACATATTTGTGTTCGTTTACTTGGATGACATCCTCATCTTTTCGAGCTCCCTTCAAGAACACACTAAGCATGTCAGACAAGTACTCAAACGCCTCCTGGACAGCCATCTGTACGTTAAGCCGGAAAAATGTGAATTCCATTCATCCCGAGTACAATTCCTGGGATTTGTAGTGGAACCCGGTCGAGTCCAAATGGACCCTAGGAAGGTAGGGGCGGTAGCGGATTGGCCCACCCCCAAATCCGTTAAGGATGTTCAGCGTTTCCTGGGCTTCACAAACTTTTACCGCAAGTTCATCAAGAACTTCAGTTTGGTGGCAGCTCCTCTCTCAGCTTTAACCAAAGGTGGCAATGCAAGGTTTGTGTGGGGAAGAGAAGCTGAGACGGCCTTCCAAGGACTCAAGCAGCGCGTCCTCTCTGCTCCCATCCTGATACTACCGACTACGGATGAACCATTTGTGGTGGAGGTAGACGCATCAGAGGTTGGTGTTGGAGCTGTCCTGTCTCAGAGGGGTGAAGACAAGAAGCTTCATCCGTGCGCTTTCTTCTCACACCGGCTTACCCCGACTGAGAGGAACTACGATGTGGGGATCGTGAACTCCTAGCGGTTAAGATGGCATTGAAGGAATGGAGACACTGGCTCGAGGGGGCTTCTCACCCGTTTCAAGTGCTTACGGACCACAAAAATCTGGAGTATATCCAGCAGGCGAAGCGATTGAACTCTAGACAAGCTAGATGGTCTCTTTTCTTCAATCGATTCCAGTTTATCCTCACCTATCGGCCCGGGTCGAAGAATCTCAAACCGGATGCCCTGTCCCGAGTCTACGCTCCTGCCATTCGAGATGACACGGACATGCCTGTCCTTCCTGCTGCTAAGATTGTGGCTCCGATCTCGTGGCAAGTTGAGGATACCGTGAGACGTGCTCAAGCTAGCGAACCGGACCCTAAAGGAGGCCCTGCCAATCGGTTGTTTGTCCCCAAGGCAGTGAGGACTCAGGTCCTTCTGTGGGGGCACTCCTCTCGCCTCACCTGTCATCCGGGCGTAGGTCGCACCTTGGAGTTCATCCAGCGTAAGTTCTGGTGGCCTACCATAAGAGAAGACGTTGCCACTTTCGTCAATGCCTGCCCCGTGTGCTGCCAGGGCAAATCTTCTCACCTCCGCCCTCAAGGACTCCTTCACCCTTTACCTGTTCCCCACAGACCCTGGTCCCATATCTCATTGGACTTTATTACTGGACTTCCTCCATCCCATGGCAATACTACTATCCTAGTCATAATCGACAGGTTTTCAAAGGCGGCCAGGTTCGTCCCTCTGACTAAGTTACCTTCTGCCAAGGAAACGGCTGAGTTGGTAATTAATCATGTGTTCCGAGTCTTCGGCATTCCTCAAGATGTGGTTTCTGACAGAGGTCCCCAGTTCGCCTCAAGGTTTTGGAAGGCCTTCTGCCAACTCATGGGGGCTTCTGCCAGTCTATCTTCAGGGTACCATCCGGAGTCCAACGGCCAAACAGAGAGGATGAATCAAGAGCTGGAAACCACCCTCCGATGTATGACTCGTGACAACCCGTCCACATGGTCATCCTTTATTGTTTGGGCCGAATACGCGCACAACACCTTGCGCTCCTCCTCCACTGGTATGTCCCCGCACGAGTGTCAGTTTGGCTATGCTCCTCCATTGTTCCCGGACCAGGAGGCAGAAGTCAGAGTGCCTTCAGCCTTGAGGTTCGTCAGACGCTGTCGGCTTATGTGGAGGAAGACCCGTCTTAATCTGATGCGTTCCTCACAGAGGTATCAACAACAAGCCAACAGACGTCGCCGTCCCGGGCCTACCCTGCGCCCCGGCCAGAGAGTCTGGCTTTCCACAAGAGACTTACCTCTACGGGTGGAGTCTCGCAAGCTGTCCCAAAAATACATCGGTCCCTTCAAGGTTGCCAGGAGAGTTAACCCAGTTTCTTATCGCCTACACTTACCCAGATCCCTTAAGATTAATCCCACATTTCATGTGTCATTGTTAAAACCTGTTGTTTTTTCTCCCCTTGTCCCGGCAGACAGACCTCCCCTCCGCCTCGTGTCATTGGAGGCCAGCCGGCTTATACCGTCCACCGGATACTGGATTCCCGCCGGGTGCAGCGGTCCTGGCAGTATCTGGTGGACTGGGAAGGCTACGGTCCTGAGGAGCGCTCCTGGGTTCCTGCCAAAGACATCCTGGACCCTGACCTCATTCGTCAGTTCAGGGTCCTCCACCCTGAGAGAGCTGGTAGGAACGTCAGGAGCCGTTCCTAGGGGGGATTCTGTCAGGATTTGGCCAGGGTTGTTCCGGGTTTTGGTCAGTAGATGTCCCCATTGTGCTTTTTGTCCCTATGTTTTTCCCTTGATCCCCATTATTATTTGCACCTGTGTCTCGTTTCCCCTGATTGTATTTAAACCCTTTGTTTCCCTCAGTTCTGTGCTCTGTGTTTGTATGTTAGCACCCTGCCCTAGTGTTCTGTGTGCTCTTGTCGATTCCGGGTGAAGTTCTTGTGGTATTCTGTTTTTTGTTTTTGTTTATTTTTGGTGAGTTTCTTTTGAGGTCTTTTTGTGTTTTTCCTACCACCTTTTGGATTTGCCATTTTTTGTATTTTAGGATTTTTTCTTTATTAAATACACCGTCTTAAGTACTGCTGTGTCTGCCTCATCTTCTGGGTTCTGCTGTCTATTCGTGGCTCAGTTGGTTAAGTGACTGTTTCTCACTCCGGAGACCCAGGTTCGAAACCGGGTCCTGACA
>NW_027003644.1:0-5243 GCF_036934945.1 Oncorhynchus masou masou
AGGACCCGGTTTTGAACCTGGGTCTCCGGAGTGAGAAACAGTCACTTAACCAACTGAGCCACGAATAGTCAGCAGAACCCAGAAGATGAGGCAGACACAGCAGTACTTAAGACGGTGTATTTAATAAAGAAAAAATCCTTAAATACAAAAAATGGCAAATCCAAAAGGTGGTAGGAAAAGCACAAAAAGGCCTCAAAAGAAACTCACAAAAAATAAACAAAAACAAAAAACAGAATACCACAAGAGCGTCACCCGGAATCGACAAGAGTACACAGAACACTAGGGCAGGGTGCTAACATACAAACACAGAGCACAGAACTGAGGGAAACTAAGGGTTTAAATACAATTAGAGGAAACGAGGCACAGGTGCAAATAATAATGGGGATCAAGGGAAAAACATAAGGACAAAAAGCACAATGGGGGCATCTACTGACCAAAACCCGGAACAACCCTGGCCAAATCCTGACAGAATCCCCCCCCTAGGAACGGCTCCTGACGTTCCTACCAGCTCTCTCAGGGTGGAGGACCCTGAACTGACGAATGAGGTCAGGGTCCAGGATGTCTTTGGCAGGAACCCAGGAGCGCTCCTCAGGACCGTAGCCTTCCCAGTCCACCAGATACTGCCAGGACCGCTGCACCCGGCGGGAATCCAGTATCCGGTGGACGGTATAAGCCGGCTGGCCTCCAATGACACGAGGCGGAGGGGGAGGTCTGTCTGCCGGGACAAGGGGAGAAAAAACAACAGGTTTTAACAATGAAACATGAAATGTGGGATTAATCTTAAGGGATCTGGGTAAGTGTAGGCGATAAGAAACTGGGTTAACTCTCCTGGCAACCTTGAAGGGACCGATGTATTTTTGGGACAGCTTGCGAGACTCCACCCGTAGAGGTAAGTCTCTTGTGGAGAGCCAGACTCTCTGGCCGGGGCGCAGGGTAGGCCCGGGACGGCGACGTCTGTTGGCTTGTTGTTGATACCTCTGTGAGGAACGCATAAGATTAAGACGGGTCTTCCTCCACATAAGCCGACAGCGTCTGACGAACTTCAAGGCTGAAGGCACTCTGACTTCTGCCTCCTGGTCCGGGAACAATGGAGGAGCATAGCCAAACTGACACTCGTGCGGGGACATACCAGTGGAGGAGGAGCGCAAGGTGTTGTGCGCGTATTCGGCCCAAACAATAAAGGATGACCATGTGGACGGGTTGTCACGAGTCATACATCGGAGGGTGGTTTCCAGCTCTTGATTCATCCTCTCTGTTTGGCCGTTGGACTCCGGATGGTACCCTGAAGATAGACTGGCAGAAGCCCCCATGAGTTGGCAGAAGGCCTTCCAAAACCTTGAGGCGAACTGGGGACCTCTGTCAGAAACCACATCTTGAGGAATGCCGAAGACTCGGAACACATGATTAATTACCAACTCAGCCGTTTCCTTGGCAGAAGGTAACTTAGTCAGAGGGACGAACCTGGCCGCCTTTGAAAACCTGTCGATTATGACTAGGATAGTAGTATTGCCATGGGATGGAGGAAGTCCAGTAATAAAGTCCAATGAGATATGGGACCAGGGTCTGTGGGGAACAGGTAAAGGGTGAAGGAGTCCTTGAGGGCGGAGGTGAGAAGATTTGCCCTGGCAGCACACGGGGCAGGCATTGACGAAAGTGGCAACGTCTTCTCTTATGGTAGGCCACCAGAACTTACGCTGGATGAACTCCAAGGTGCGACCTACGCCCGGATGACAGGTGAGGCGAGAGGAGTGCCCCCACAGAAGGACCTGAGTCCTCACTGCCTTGGGGACAAACAACCGATTGGCAGGGCCTCCTTTCGGGTCCGGTTCGCTAGCTTGAGCACGTCTCACGGTATCCTCAACTTGCCACGAGATCGGAGCCACAATCTTAGCAGCAGGAAGGACAGGCATGTCCGTGTCATCTCGAATGGCAGGAGCGTAGACTCGGGACAGGGCATCCGGTTTGAGATTCTTCGACCCGGGCCGATAGGTGAGGATAAACTGGAATCGATTGAAGAAAAGAGACCATCTAGCTTGTCTAGAGTTCAATCGCTTCGCCTGCTGGATATACTCCAGATTTTTGTGGTCCGTAAGCACTTGAAACGGGTGAGAAGCCCCCTCGAGCCAGTGTCTCCATTCCTTCAATGCCATCTTAACCGCTAGGAGTTCACGATCCCCCACATCGTAGTTCCTCTCAGTCGGGGTAAGCCGGTGTGAGAAGAAAGCGCACGGATGAAGCTTCTTGTCTTCACCCCTCTGAGACAGGACAGCTCCAACACCAACCTCTGATGCGTCTACCTCCACCACAAATGGTTCATCCGTAGTCGGTAGTATCAGGATGGGAGCAGAGAGGACGCGCTGCTTGAGTCCTTGGAAGGCCGTCTCAGCTTCTCTTCCCCACAAAAACCTTGCATTGCCACCTTTGGTTAAAGCTGAGAGAGGAGCTGCCACCAAACTGAAGTTCTTGATGAACTTGCGGTAAAAGTTTGTGAAGCCCAGGAAACGCTGAACATCCTTAACGGATTTGGGGGTGGGCCAATCCGCTACCGCCCCTACCTTCCTAGGGTCCATTTGGACTCGACCGGGTTCCACTACAAATCCCAGGAATTGTACTCGGGATGAATGGAATTCACATTTTTCCGGCTTAACGTACAGATGGCTGTCTAGGAGGCGTTTGAGTACTTGTCTGACATGCTTAGTGTGTTCTTGAAGGGAGCTCGAAAAGATGAGGATGTCATCCAAGTAAACGAACACAAATATGTTAAGCATATCCCTAAGCACATCGTTTATGAGCGCTTGGAACACCGCTGGGGCGTTGGTCAGGCCGAAGGGCATCACCAAGTATTCATAGTGACCAGTAGGCGTGTTGAAAGCGGTCTTCCACTCGTCACCAGGTCTGATCCGCACAAGATGGTATGCGTTCCGCAGGTCAAGCTTAGTGAAAACAACTGCTTCCTGGAGCAGCTCGAAGGCTGTGGCCATAAGGGGTAGCGGGTAACGGTTACGGACGGTTATGGCATTGAGTCCCCGGTAGTCGATGCAAGGACGTAATCCACCGTCTTTCTTGGCCACAAAGAAAAACCCTGCTCCCGCCGGGAGGTGGATGGACGCATGAGGCCTGCTTCCAGAGCGTCCTTGATGTAGGTATCCATAGCAGCTCGTTCGGGTGGAGATAGGGAAAAGATCCGACCCCTGGGGGGCAAGTGCCCGGAAACAGGTCGATGGGGCAATCATAAGGTCTATGGGGTGGTAGCATGGTGGCCCTCTGTTTGCTAAACACCAGTTTGAGGTCATGGTAACACTCGGGAACTCGGGTCAGGTCGATGGATTCTAAAGACTCGGGAGTAGAACTCGGGGAATTCTGGAAAATACAAGTAGCTTGGCACGTAGGACCCCACTGCTTGATAGTGCCCACAGACCAGTCGATGTGAGGGTTATGGCTGTGAAGCCAGGGGTATCCAAGGACGAGAGGGAACTCGGAACAGGAGATCAAATGAAAGTTCATCAATTCCTGGTGTTGTGAAACTGAAAGTCGCAAGGAGGTAGTGACATGAGTGACAAGTCCAGATCCCAAAGGGCTTCCATCCAATGTAGTAACCCTCATGGGGTCACTTAGAGGTTCAGAGGGAACGCCATTCTCCTTCGCCCAGACACCATCCATGAAGTTACCTGCGGCTCCAGAGTCTACCAAGGCTTGAAGGTGAAGCTTGTGGTTGTCCCAGGAGAGGGTGACTGGAATGAGCAGACGGGAGTTGGACGGATGGGAGGAGGTTATGTTTCCCGTTACAGTTCCCCCGGTCTGTACGGGACAGAGCGTTTCCCTGGAGCCCGGGACACGTGGAACGGAAATGGCCCGGTTTGCCGCAATATAGACAGCGTCGCTCCCTCATCCGGCGGTCTCTCTCAGCCTGGGAGATGCGTCCAATCTGCATGGGTTCCGGTGGAGCCAGCGATGATAAAGGTGGGGACTCGGAGCTGGGACTGATAGGGGCTAGAGGTCTACGGTTGAGTTCTCTCTCTCTCAGACGCTGGTCAATGCGTGAGGCCAACTTGATCAGGGACTCGAGATTGTCCGGTGGTTCCCGAGTGGCCAGTTCATCTTGGATAGTGTCGGAAAGGCCTTTCAGAAAGCACACCGTGAGCGCCTCGTTGTTCCAGCCACTCGCTGCTGCCACCGTGCGGAACTGGATGGCATAGTCCGTCACGCTGCGCCAACCTTGATGGAGAGTCAGGAGCTGTTTGGCTGAGTCAGAACCACTGCTTGGGCCTTGAAACACTCGTTTGAATTCCTCAGCAAAGGCAGAGTAGCTGGCACAGCAGGAACTATGGGCATCCCACACAGCAGTAGCCCAGGCCAGGGCTTTTTCCGACAGCAGGGTGATGATATATGCGATCTTAGACCGGTCGGTGGGAAACGATGAGGGTTGCAGCTCAAAGGAGAGAGAACATTGAGTGAGAAACCCTTTACAAGCACTTGGATCACCTGAGAACCGTTGGGGAGGTGGAAGACGAGATTCAGCCAGGGGGTTAACTGCCATGGGTACGTGAACCTGAGGTACTGGGACGGGAACTGTTGCCGGGGTAAGTCGATCAGATATTTGCTTAATGGAAGTCAGCATCTCCGACAGAAGATGAGAATGTCTAGCCATTAAGGCCTCTTGCTGAACCAGGGCGGCTTCGTGGCGTTGGACAGTCTCCTGGTGGTGGGACAGCGTGACAAAAAGGTCCTGGGAACTGGCTGCCTCTGGGTTCATTTTTGGCTCTGTGTTTCTGTCAGGACCCGGTTTTGAACCTGGGTCTCCGGAGTGAGAAACAGTCACTTAACCAACTGAGCCACGAATAGTCAGCAGAACCCAGAAGATGAGGCAGACACAGCAGTACTTAAGACGGTGTATTTAAAATAAAGAAAAAATCCTTAAATACAAAAAATGGCAAATCCAAAAGGTGGTAGGAAAAGCACAAAAAGGCCTCAAAAGAAACTCACAAAAAATAAACAAAAACAAAAAACAGAATACCACAAGAGCGTCACCCGGAATCGACAAGAGTACACAGAACACTAGGGCAGGGTGCTAACATACAAACACAGAGCACAGAACTGAGGGAAACTAAGGGTTTAAATACAATTAGAGGAAACGAGGCACAGGTGCAAATAATAATGGGGATCAAGGGAAAAACATAAGGACAAAAAGCACAATGGGGGCATCTACTGACCAAAACCCGGAACAACCCTGGCCAAATCCTGAC
>NW_027003645.1:0-5243 GCF_036934945.1 Oncorhynchus masou masou
GATCTATCATATACAAACACATTACAACCACTGTGTCAGGATTTGGCCAGGGTTGTTCCGGGTTTTTGTCAGTAGATGTCCCCATTGTGCTTTTTGTCCCTGTGTTTTTCCCTTGATCCCCATTATTGTTTGCACCTGTGTCTCGTTTCCCCTGATTGTATTTAAACCCTTTGTTTCCCTCAGTTCTGTGCTCTGTGTTTGTATGTTAGCACCCTGCCCTAGTGTTCTGTGTGCTCTTGTCGATTCCGGGTGACGTTCTTGTGGTATTCTGTTTTTTGTTTTTGTTTATTTTTGGTGAGTTTCTTTTGAGTTCTTTTGTGTTTTACCTACCACCTTTTGGATTTGCCATTTTTGTATTTTAGGATTTTTTTCTTTATTAAATACACCGTCTTAAGTACTGCTGTGTCTGCCTCATCTTCTGGGTTCTGCTGTCTATTCGTGGCTCAGTTGGTTAAGTGACTGTTTCTCACTCCGGAGACCCAGGTTCGAAACCGGGTCCTGACAGAAACACAGAGCCAAAAATGAACCCAGAGGCAGCCAGTTCCCAGGACCTTTTGCCACGCTGTCCCACCACCAGGAGACTGTCCAACGCCACGAAGCCGCCCTGGTTCAGCAAGAGGCCTTAATGGCTAGACATTCTCATCTTCTGTCGGAGATGCTGACTTCCATTAAGCAAATATCTGATCGACTTACCCCGGCAACAGTTCCCGTCCCAGTACCTCAAGTTCACGTACCCATGGCAGTTAACCCCCTGGCTGAACCTCGTCTTCCACCTCCCCAACGGTTCTCAGGTGATCCAAGTGCTTGTAAAGGGTTTCTCACTCAATGTTCTCTCTCCTTTGAGCTGCAACCCTCGTCGTTTCCCACCGACCGGTCTAAGATCGCATATATCATCACCCTGCTGTCGGAAAAAGCCCTGGCCTGGGCTACTGCTGTGTGGGATGCCCATAGTTCCTGCTGTGCCAGCTACTCTGCCTTTGCTGAGGAATTCAAACGAGTGTTTCAAGGCCCAAGCAGTGGTTCTGACTCAGCCAAACAGCTCCTGACTCTCCATCAAGGTTGGCGCAGCGTGACGGACTATGCCATCCAGTTCCGCACGGTGGCAGCAGCGAGTGGCTGGAACAACGAGGCGCTCACGGTGTGCTTTCTGAAAGGCCTTTCCGACACTATCCAAGATGAACTGGCCACTCGGGAACCACCGGACAATCTCGAGTCCCTGATCAAGTTGGCCTCACGCATTGACCAGCGTCTGAGAGAGAGAGAACTCAACCGTAGACCTCTAGCTCCTATCAGTCCCAGCTCCGAGTCCCCACCTTTATCATCACTGGCTCCACCGGAACCCATGCAGATTGGACGCATCTCCCAGGCTGAGAGAGACCGCCGGATGAGGGAGCGACGCTGTCTATATTGCGGCAAACCGGGCCATTTCCGTTCCACGTGTCCCGGGCTCCAGGGAAACGCTCTGTCCCGTACAGACCGGGGGAACTGTAACGGGAAACATAACCTCCTCCCATCCGTCCAACTCCCGTCTGCTCATTCCAGTCACCCTCTCCTGGGACAACCACAAGCTTCACCTTCAAGCCTTGGTAGACTCTGGAGCCGCAGGTAACTTCATGGATGGTGTCTGGGCGAAGGAGAATGGCGTTCCCTCTGAACTTCTAAGTGACCCCATGAGGGTTACTACATTGGATGGAAGCCCTTTGGGATCTGGACTTGTCACTCATGTCACTACCTCCTTGAGACTTTCAGTTTCACAACACCAGGAATTGATGAACTTTCATTTGATCTCCTGTTCCGAGTTCCCTCTCGTCCTTGGATACCCCTGGCTTCACAGCCATAACCCTCACATCGACTGGTCTGTGGGCACTATCAAGCAGTGGGGTCCTACGTGCCAAGCTACTTGTATTTTCCAGAATTCCCCGAGTTCTACTCCCGAGTCTTTAGAATCCATCGACCTGACCCGAGTTCCCGAGTGTTACCATGACCTCAAACTGGTGTTTAGCAAACAGAGGGCCACCATGCTACCACCCCATAGATCTTACGATTGCCCCATCGACCTGTTTCCTGGGCACTTGCCCCCAGGGGTCGGATCTTTTCCCTATCTCCACCCGAACGAGTTGCCATGCGGATACCTACATCAAGGACTCTCTGGAAGCAGGCCTCATGCGTCCATCAACTCCCCCGGCGGGACAGGTTTTCAGGCCAAGAAAGATGGTGGGTTACGCTCCTTGCATCGACTACCGGGGACTCAATGACATAACCGTCCGTAACCGTTACCCGCTACTCCCAGGCCACAGCCTTCGAGCTGCTCCAGGAAGCAGTTGTTTTCACTAAGTTTGACCTGCGGAACGTATACCATCTTGTGCGGATCAGACCTGGTGACGAAAGGGAAGACCGCCAACACGCCTACTGGTCACTATGAATACTTCTGGTGATGCCCTTCGGCCTGACCAACGCCCCAGCTGCACCCAAGCACATAAACGATGCCAGGATATTTTAACATATTTCAGGTGTTCGCTTCATTTCCTGGGATGACATCCTCATCTTTCGAGCTCCCTTCAAGAACACACTAAGCATGTCAGACAAGTACTCAAACGCCTCCTGGACAGCCATCTGTACGTTGCCGGAAAATGTGAATCGAGTACAATTCCTGGGATTTGTAGTGGAACCCGGTCGAATCCAAATGGACCCTAGAAGGTAGGCGGTGGCGGATTGGCCCACCCCCAAATCCGTTAAGGATGCTAGCGTTTCCTTGGGCTTCACAAACTTTACCGCAAGTTCATCAAGAACTTCAGTTTGGTGGCAGCTCTCTCAGCTTTGAACCGTGCGGCAATGCAAGGTTTTGGGGAAGAGAAGCTGAGACGGCCTTCCAAGGACTCAAGCAGCGCATCCTCTGCTCCCATCCTGATACCACCGACTCACGGATGAACCATTTGTGGTGGAGGTAGGACGATCAGAGGTTGGTGTTGGAGCGGTCCTGTCTCAGAGGGGTGAAGACAAGAAGCTTCATCCGTGCGCTTTCTTCTCACACCGGCTTACCCCGACTGAGAGAACTACGATGTGGGGATCGTGAACTCCTAGCGGTTAAGATGGCATTGAAGGAATGGAGACACCGGCTCGAGGGGGCTTCTCACCCGTTTCAAGTGCTTACGGACCACAAAAATCTGGAGTATATCCAGCAGGCGAAGCGATTGAACTCTAGACAAGCTAGATGGTCTCTTTTCTTCAATCGATTCCAGTTTATCCTCACCATCGTCCGGGTCGAAGAATCTCAAACCGGATGCCCTGTCCCGAGTCTACGCTCCTGCCATTCGAGATGACACGGACATGCCTGTCCTTCCTGCTGCTAAGATTGTGGCTCCGATCTCGTGGCAAGTTGGAGGACAGTACCGTGAGACGTGCTCAAGCTAGCGAACCGGACCCTAAAGGAGGCCCTGCCAATCGGTTGTTTGTCCCCAAGGCAGTGAGGACTCAGGTCCTTCTGTGGGGGCACTCCTCTCGCCCTCACCTGTCATCCGGGCGTAGGGTCGCACCTTGGAGTTCATCCAGCGTAAGTTCTGGTGGCCTACCATAAGAGAAGACGTTGCCACTTTCGTCAATGCCTGCCCTGTGTGCTGCCAGGGCAATCTTCTCACCTCCGCCCTCAAGGACTCCTTCATCCTTTACCTGTTCCCTACAGACCCTGGTCCCATATCTCATTGGACTTTTATTACTGGGACTTCCTCCATCCCATGGCAATACTACTATCCTAGTCATAATCGATACAGGTTTTCAAAGGCGTTTGTTCGTCCCTCTGACTAAGTTACCTTCTGCCAAGGAAACGGCTGAGTTGGTAATTAATCATGTGTTCCGAGTTCCTCTGCATTCCTCAAGATGTGGTTTCTGACAGAGGTCCCCCAGTTCGCCTAAGGTTTTGGAAGGCCTTCTGCCAACTCATGGGGGCTTCTGCCAGTCTATCTTCAGGGTATCATCCGGAGTCCAACGGCCAAACAGAGAGGATGAATCAAGAGCTGGAAACCACCCTCCGATGTATGACTCGTGACAACCCGTCCACATGGTCATCCTTTTATTGTTTGGGCCGACAGCACAACACCTTGCGCTCCTCCTCCACTGGTATGTCCCCGCACGAGTGTCAGTTTGGCTATGCTCCTCCATTGTTCCTGACCAGGAGGCAGAAGTCAGAGTGCCTTCAGCCTTGAGGTTCGTCAGACGCTGTCGGTTTATGTGGAGGAAGACCCGTCTTAATCTGATACGTTCACAGAGGTATCAACAACAAGCCAACAGACACGCTCGTCCCGGGCCTACCCTGCGTTCCCGGCCAGAGAGTCTGGCTTTCCACAAGAGACTTACCTCTACGGGTGGAGTCTCGCAAGCTGTCCCAAAATACACGTCCCTTCAAGGTTGCCAGGAGAGTTAACCCAGTTTCTTATCGCTTACACTTACCTGTAGATCCCTTAAGATTAATCCCACATTTCATGTGTCATTGTTAAAACCTGTTGTTTTTTCTCCCTTGTCCCGGCAGACAGACCTCCCCTCCGCCTCGTGTCATTGAGGCCAGCTGAAAGTGAGGTACTGTCCATCGGATACTGGATTCCGCCGGGTGCAGCGGTCCTGGCAGTATCTGGTGGACTGGGAAGGCTAATGCAGGTCCTGAGGGAGCGCTCCTGGGTTCCTGCCAAAGACATCCTGGACCCTGACCTCATCTCGTCAGTTCAGGGTCCTCCACCCTGAGAGAGCTGGCAGGAACGCCAGGAGCCGTCTTAGGGGGATTCTGTCAGTGATTTGGCCAGGGTTGTTCCGGGTTTTTGTCAGTAGATGTCCCCATTGTGTTTTTTGTCCCCTGTGTTTTTCCCTTGATCCCCATTATTGTTTGCACCTGTGTCTCGTTTCCCTGATTGTATTTAAACCCTTTACTTCCCTCAGTTCTGTGCTCTGTGTTTGTATGTTAGCACCCTGCCCTAGTGTTCTGTGTGCTCTTGTCGATTCCGGGTGACGTTCTTGTGGTATTCTGTTTTTTGTTTTTGTTTATTTTTGGTGAGTTTCTTTTGAGTTCTTTTGTGTTTTACCTACCACCTTTTGGATTTGCCATTTTTGTATTTTAGGATTTTTTCTTTATTAAATACACCGTCTTAAGTACTGCTGTGTCTGCCTCATCTTCTGGGTTCTGCTGTCTATTCGTGGCTCAGTTGGTTAAGTGACTGTTTCTCACTCCGGAGACCCAGGTTCGAAACCGGGTCCTGACA
>NW_027003646.1:0-5243 GCF_036934945.1 Oncorhynchus masou masou
TACTACTACATCTAGTACTACTACCACTACTATTAATACTACTACTACTACTACTACTATTAATACTACTACTACTACTACTACTACTACTACTACTATTAATACAACTACATCTAGTACTACTGCCACTACTATTAATACAACTACATCTAGTACTACTACCACTACTATTAATACTACTACTACTACTACTAGTAATACTACTACTACCACTACTATTAATACTACTACATCTAGTACTACTACCACTACTATTAATACTACTACTACTACTACTACTACCACTACTATTAATACAACTACTACTACTACCACTGCTATTAATACTACTACATCTAGTACTACTACCACTACTATTAATACTACTACTACTACCACTACTATTAATACTACTACTAATACTACTACTATTAATACTACTACTACTACTACCACTACTAGTAATACTACTACCACTACTACCTCTACTATTAATACTACTACATCTAATACTACTACCACTACTATTAATACTACTACTAGTAATACTACTACCACTACTATTAATACTACTACTACTACTACTACCACTACTACTACTACTACTACTATTAATACTACTACATCTAGTACTACTGCCACTACTATTAATACTACTACTACTACTACCACTACTATTAATACTACTACTAGTAATACTACTACCACTACTATTAATACAACTACATCTAATACTACTACCACTACTATTAATACTACTACTACTACTACTACATCTAATACTACTACCACTACTAGTAATACTACTACCACTACTATTAATACTACTGCTACTAATACTACTACTACTACTACTACTACTACTACTACTACTATTAATACTACTACTAGTAATACTACTACTATTACTACTACTACTACTACTACTACTACTACTACCACTACTATTAATACTACTACATCTAATACTACTACCACTACTATTAATACTACTACTACTACTACCACTACTATTAATACAACTACATCTAATACTACTACCACTACTATTAATACTACTACTAGTAATACTACTACCACTACTATTAATACTACTACTACTACTACCACTACTATTAATACTACTGCTATTAATACTACTGCCACTACTATTAATACTACTACTACTACTACTACTACTACTACTACTACTACTAGTAATACTACTACTACTACTACTACTACTACTACTACTACTAGTAATACTACTACTAATACTACTAATACTACTACTACTACTACTGCCACTACTATTAATACTACTACTACTACTACTACTACTACTACTACTACTACTAGTACTACTACTACTACTACTACTACTAGTAATACTACTACTACTACTACTACTACTACTACTACTACTACTACTAGTAATACTACTACTAATACTACTAATACTACTACTACTACTACCACTACTACTAATACTACTACTACTACTACCACTACTATTAATACTACTACTACTACTACTACTACTACTACTACTACTACCACTACTATTAATACTACTACTAGTAATACTACTACCACTACTATTACTACTACTACTACTACTACCACTACTATTAATACTACTACATCTAATACTACTACCACTACTATTAATACTACTACTAGTAATACTACTACCACTACTATTAATACTACTACTACTACTACCACTACTATTAATACTACTACATCTAATACTACTACCACTACTATTAATACTACTACTACTAATACTACTACTATTAATACTACTACCACCACTATTAATACTAATACTAGTAATACTACTACCACTACTATTACTGCTACTACTATTACTAATACTACTACTACTACTACCACTACTTTTAATACTACTACTACTACCACTACTATTACTATTACTACTACTATTAATACTACTCCTACTAATACTACTACCACTACTATTAATACTACTACCACGAATACAACTACCACTACTAGTGATACTACTACTACCATTACTAGTAATACTACTACTACTACTAATACTACCACTACTATTAATACTACTACTACCATTACTACTACTATTAATACTACTACTACTACTATTAATACTACTACTACCACTACTATTAATACTACTACCACTACTGTTAATACTACTACTACCACTACTATTAATTCTACTACTACTACTACTACTACTACTACTACTACTACTACTACTACTATTAATACTACTATTACCACTACTACTAATACTACTACTACTACTACTAATATTAATACTACTACTACCACTACTATTAATACTACTACTACCACTACTAGTAATACAACTACTACTAATACTACCACTACTATTAATACTACTACAACAACTACTAGTAATACTACTACTACTACTACTACTAATACTACCACTACTATTAATACTACTACTACCATTACTACTATTAATACTACTACTACTATTAATACTACTACTACCATTACTACTACTACTACTACTAGTACAAGTAATACTACTACTACTACTACCATTACTACTACTACTACTAGTAGTACAATTAATACTACTGCTACTATTACTATTAATACTACTACTACTACTACAATTACTACTACTACTACCATTACTATTAATACTACTACTACTACTACAATTACTACTACTACTACCATTACTACTACTACTACTACTGCTACTACTACTATTACTATTAATACTACTACTACTACTACTAATACTACTACTACTGCTACTACTACTATACTACTACTATTACTATTACTATTAATACTACTACTATACTACTACTACTAATACTACTACTACTGCTACTACTACTATACTACTACTACTGATACTACTACTATTACTATTAATACTACTACTACTACTACTACTATACTACTACTACTACTACTATACTAATACCACTACTACTACTACTACTATAAATATACTACTACTACTACTACCACTACTACTACTACCATTACTACTACTACCAGTACAAGTAATACTACTGCTACTATTACTATTAATACTACTACTACTACTGCAATTACTACTACTACTACCATTACTACTGCTACTATTACTACTACTACTATACTACTACTACTACTACTACTACTACTGATACTACTACCATTACTATTAATAATACTACTACTACAATTAATACTACTACTACCATTACTACTACTACTACTACTGCTACTACTACTATTACTATTAATACTACTACTACTACTACTAATACTACTACTACTGCTACTACTACTATACTACTACTACTACTATTACTATTAATACTACTACTACTATACTACTACTACTAATACTACTACTACTAATACTACTACTATACTACTACTACTGATACTACTACTATTACTATTAATACTACTACTACTACTACTACTATACTACTACTACTACTATACTAATACTACTACTACTACTACTTCTATAATAATACTACTACTACTACCACTACTACTACTACCATTACTACTACTACCAGTACAAGTAATACTACTGCTACTATTACTATTAATACTACTACTACTACTGCAATTACTACTACTACTACCATTACTACTGCTACTACTACTATTACTACTACTACTATACTACTACTGCTACTACTACTACTACTACTGATACTACTACTATTACTATTAATACTACTACTACTACTACTAATACTACTACTACTACTACTATTACTATTACTAGTAATACTACTACTACTATTACTATTAATACTACTACTACTACTACTACTACTACTAATACTACTACTACTACTATTACTATTAATACTACTACTACTACTACTACTACTACTACTACTCCTCCTACTACTACTGCTACTACTACTACTACTACAATTAATACTACTACTACTATCAATACGACTACTACCATTACTACTACTACTACTACCATTACTACTACTATTACTATTAATACTACTACTGCTACTACTACTATTTATACTACTACTACCATTACTACTACTACTACTAGTACAAGTAATACTACTACTACTACTATTACTATTAATACTACTACTACTACAATTACTACTACTACTACAATCAATACTACTACTACCATTACTACTACTGCTACTACTACTATTACTATTAACACTACTACTACTACTATACTACTACTACTACTACTAATACTACTACTACTGCTACTACTACTATACTACTACTACTACTGCTGCTACTACTACTATACTACTAATATTACTACTAATATTACTACTACTACTGATACTACTACTATTACTATTAATACTACTACTACTACTATACTACTACTACTACTACTACTACTACTACTACTAGTAGTAGTAGTACTATTACTACTGCTACTTCTACTAGTACTATTCATACTACAACTACTACTATACCACTACTACTATACTACTACTACTTCTACTACTACTACTAATGCTACTACTATACTACTAATAATAATAATAATATTACTACTACTACTAGTACTACTACTACTACCACTACTACTACTATTACTATTAATACTACTACTATACTACTACTACTACTATTACTATTAATACTACTACTACTACTATTAATACTACTACTATACTACTACTACTACCACTACTACCCCTAGTACTATTAATACTACTACTACTACTACTACTACTACTACTATTATTAATACTACTACTATACTACTACTATACTACTACTACTACTACTATTACTATTAATACTACTACTACTACTATGCTACTACTACTATGCTACTACTACTATACTACTACTACTACTACTACTATTACTATACCTACTACTGCTACTGATACTACTGATACTACTGATACTACTACTACTACTACTACTACTACTATAATACTACTGATACTACTACTACTACTAAACTACTACTGATACTACTACTACTATACTACTACTACTATACTACTTCTACCGGTACTACTGATACTACTACTACTATACTACTACTACGATACTACTACTGATACTACTATACTACTATTGCTATACTACTACTGATACTACTGATACTACTACTACTATACTACTACTACTGACACTACTGATACTACTACTACTTTTGCTACTGATACTACTACTACTGCTACTGATACTACTACTATACTTCTACTGATACATTGATACTACTACTACTATATTACTACTACTACTACTGCTACTATACTACTATACTACTACTA
>NW_027003647.1:0-5243 GCF_036934945.1 Oncorhynchus masou masou
CTGTCAGGACCCGGTTTCGAACCTGGGTCTCCGGAGTGAGAAACAGTCACTTAACCAACTGAGCCACGAATAGACAGCAGAACCCAGAAGATGAGGCAGACACAGCAGTACTTAAGACGGTGTATTTAATAAAGAAAAATCCTAAAATAAAAAATGGCAAATCCAAAAGGTGGTAGGTAAAACACAAAAAGACCTAAAAAGAAACTCACCAAAAATAAACAAAAACAAAAAACAGAATACCACAAGAACGTCACCCGGAATCGACAAGAGCACACAGAACACTAGGGCAGGGTGCTAACATACAAACACAGAGCACAGAACAGAGGGAAACTAAGGGTTTAAATACACTCAGGGGAAACAAGACACAGGTGCAAATAATAATGGGGAACAAGGGAAAAACATAAGGACAAAAAGCACAATGGGGGCATCTAGTGACCAACAACTGGAACAACCCTGGCCAAATCCTGACAGAATCCCCCCCCCTAGGAACGGCTCCTGACGTTCCTACCAGCTCTCTCAGGGTGGAGGACCCTGAACTGACGAATGAGGTCAGGGTCCAGGATGTCTTTGGCAGGAACCCAGGAGCGCTCCTCAGGACCGTAGCCTTCCCAGTCCACCAGATACTGCCAGGACCGCTGCACCCGGCGGGAATCCAGTATCCGGTGGACGGTATAAGCCGGCTGGCCTCCAATGACACGAGGCGGAGGGGGAGGTCTGTCTGCCGGGACAAGGGGAGAAAAACAACAGGTTTTAACAAAGACACATGAAATGTGGGATTAATCTTAAGGGATCTGGGTAAGTGTAGGCGATAAGAAACTGGGTTAACTCTCCTGGCAACCTTGAAGGGACCGATGTATTTTTGGGACAGCTTGCGAGACTCCACCCGTAGAGGTAAGTCTCTTGTGGAGAGCCAGACTCTCTGGCCGGGGCGCAGGGTAGGCCCGGGACGGCGACGTCTGTTGGCTTGTTGTTGATACCTCTGTGAGGAACGCATCAGATTAAGACGGGTCTTCCTCCACATAAGCCGACAGCGTCTGACGAACCTCAAGGCTGAAGGCACTCTGACTTCTGCCTCCTGGTCCGGGAACAATGGAGGAGCATAGCCAAACTGACACTCGTGCGGGGACATACCAGTGGAGGAGGAGCGCAAGGTGTTGTGCGCGTATTCGGCCCAAACAATAAAGGATGACCATGTGGACGGGTTGTCACGAGTCATACATCGGAGGGTGGTTTCCAGCTCTTGATTCATCCTCTCTGTTTGGCCGTTGGACTCCGGATGGTACCCTGAAGATAGACTGGCAGAAGCCCCCATGAGTTGGCAGAAGGCCTTCCAAAACCTTGAGGCGAACTGGGGACCTCTGTCAGAAACCACATCTTGAGGAATGCCGAAGACTCGGAACACATGATTAATTACCAACTCAGCCGTTTCCTTGGCAGAAGGTAACTTAGTCAGAGGGACGAACCTGGCCGCCTTTGAAAACCTGTCGATTATGACTAGGATAGTAGTATTGCCATGGGATGGAGGAAGTCCAGTAATAAAGTCCAATGAGATATGGGACCAGGGTCTGTGGGGAACAGGTAAAGGGTGAAGGAGTCCTTGAGGGCGGAGGTGAGAAGATTTGCCCTGGCAGCACACGGGGCAGGCATTGACGAAAGTGGCAACGTCTTCTCTTATGGTAGGCCACCAGAACTTACGCTGGATGAACTCCAAGGTGCGACCTACGCCCGGATGACAGGTGAGGCGAGAGGAGTGCCCCCACAGAAGGACCTGAGTCCTCACTGCCTTGGGGACAAACAACCGATTGGCAGGGCCTCCTTTAGGGTCCGGTTCGCTAGCTTGAGCACGTCTCACGGTATCCTCAACTTGCCACGAGATCGGAGCCACAATCTTAGCAGCAGGAAGGACAGGCATGTCCGTGTCATCTCGAATGGCAGGAGCGTAGACTCGGGACAGGGCATCCGGTTTGAGATTCTTCGACCCGGGCCGATAGGTGAGGATAAACTGGAATCGATTGAAGAAAAGAGACCATCTAGCTTGTCTAGAGTTCAATCGCTTCGCCTGCTGGATATACTCCAGATTTTTGTGGTCCGTAAGCACTTGAAACGGGTGAGAAGCCCCCTCGAGCCAGTGTCTCCATTCCTTCAATGCCATCTTAACCGCTAGGAGTTCACGATCCCCCACATCGTAGTTCCTCTCAGTCGGGGTAAGCCGGTGTGAGAAGAAAGCGCACGGATGAAGCTTCTTGTCTTCACCCCTCTGAGACAGGACAGCTCCAACACCAACCTCTGATGCGTCTACCTCCACCACAAATGGTTCATCCGTAGTCGGTAGTATCAGGATGGGAGCAGAGAGGATGCGCTGCTTGAGTCCTTGGAAGGCCGTCTCAGCTTCTCTTCCCCAAAAAACCTTGCATTGCCACCTTTGGTTAAAGCTGAGAGAGGAGCTGCCACCAAACTGAAGTTCTTGATGAACTTGCGGTAAAAGTTTGTGAAGCCCAGGAAACGCTGAACATCCTTAACGGATTTGGGGGTGGGCCAATCCGCTACCGCCCCTACCTTCCTAGGGTCCATTTGGATTCGACCGGGTTCCACTACAAATCCCAGGAATTGTACTCGGGATGAATGGAATTCACATTTTTCCGGCTTAACGTACAGATGGCTGTCCAGGAGGCGTTTGAGTACTTGTCTGACATGCTTAGTGTGTTCTTGAAGGGAGCTCGAAAAGATGAGGATGTCATCCAAGTAAACGAACACAAATATGTTAAGCATATCCCTAAGCACATCGTTTATGAGCGCTTGGAACACCGCTGGGGCGTTGGTCAGGCCGAAGGGCATCACCAAGTATTCATAGTGACCAGTAGGCGTGTTGAAAGCGGTCTTCCACTCGTCACCAGGTCTGATCCGCACAAGATGGTATGCGTTCCGCAGGTCAAGCTTAGTGAAAACAACTGCTTCCTGGAGCAGCTCGAAGGCTGTGGCCATAAGGGGTAGCGGGTAACGGTTACGGACGGTTATGTCATTGAGTCCCCGGTAGTCGATGCAAGGACGTAACCCACCGTCTTTCTTGGCCACAAAGAAAAACCCTGCTCCCGCCGGGGAGGTGGATGGACGCATGAGGCCTGCTTCCAGAGAGTCCTTGATGTAGGTATCCATAGCAGCTCGTTCGGGTGGAGATAGGGAAAAGATCCGACCCCTGGGGGGGCAAGTGCCCGGAAACAGGTCGATGGGGCAATCGTAAGATCTATGGGGTGGTAGCATGGTGGCCCTCTGTTTGCTAAACACCAGTTTGAGGTCATGGTAACACTCGGGAACTCGGGTCAGGTCGATGGATTCTAAAGACTCGGGAGTAGAACTCGGGGAATTCTGGAAAATACAAGTAGCTTGGCACGTAGGACCCCACTGCTTGATAGTGCCCACAGACCAGTCGATGTGAGGGTTATGGCTGTGAAGCCAGGGGTATCCAAGGACGAGAGGGAACTCGGAACAGGAGATCAAATGAAAGTTCATCAATTCCTGGTGTTGTGAAACTGAAAGTCTCAAGGAGGTAGTGACATGAGTGACAAGTCCAGATCCCAAAGGGCTTCCATCCAATGTAGTAACCCTCATGGGGTCACTTAGAGGTTCAGAGGGAACGCCATTCTCCTTCGCCCAGACACCATCCATGAAGTTACCTGCGGCTCCAGAGTCTACCAAGGCTTGAAGGTGAAGCTTGTGGTTGTCCCAGGAGAGGGTGACTGGAATGAGCAGACGGGAGTTGGACGGATGGGAGGAGGTTATGTTTCCCGTTACAGTTCCCCCGGTCTGTACGGGACAGAGCGTTTCCCTGGAGCCCGGGACACGTGGAACGGAAATGGCCCGGTTTGCCGCAATATAGACAGCGTCGCTCCCTCATCCGGCGGTCTCTCTCAGCCTGGGAGATGCGTCCAATCTGCATGGGTTCCGGTGGAGCCAGTGATGATAAAGGTGGGGACTCGGAGCTGGGACTGATAGGGGCTAGAGGTCTACGGTTGAGTTCTCTCTCTCTCAGACGCTGGTCAATGCGTGAGGCCAACTTGATCAGGGACTCGAGATTGTCCGGTGGTTCCCGAGTGGCCAGTTCATCTTGGATAGTGTCGGAAAGGCCTTTCAGAAAGCACACCGTGAGCGCCTCGTTGTTCCAGCCACTCGCTGCTGCCACCGTGCGGAACTGGATGGCATAGTCCGTCACGCTGCGCCAACCTTGATGGAGAGTCAGGAGCTGTTTGGCTGAGTCAGAACCACTGCTTGGGCCTTGAAACACTCGTTTGAATTCCTCAGCAAAGGCAGAGTAGCTGGCACAGCAGGAACTATGGGCATCCCACACAGCAGTAGCCCAGGCCAGGGCTTTTTCCGACAGCAGGGTGATGATATATGCGATCTTAGACCGGTCGGTGGGAAACGACGAGGGTTGCAGCTCAAAGGAGAGAGAACATTGAGTGAGAAACCCTTTACAAGCACTTGGATCACCTGAGAACCGTTGGGGAGGTGGAAGACGAGGTTCAGCCAGGGGGTTAACTGCCATGGGTACGTGAACTTGAGGTACTGGGACGGGAACTGTTGCCGGGGTAAGTCGATCAGATATTTGCTTAATGGAAGTCAGCATCTCCGACAGAAGATGAGAATGTCTAGCCATTAAGGCCTCTTGCTGAACCAGGGCGGCTTCGTGGCGTTGGACAGTCTCCTGGTGGTGGGACAGCGTGGCAAAAAGGTCCTGGGAACTGGCTGCCTCTGGGTTCATTTTTGGCTCTGTGTTTCTGTCAGGACCCGGTTTCGAACCTGGGTCTCCGGAGTGAGAAACAGTCACTTAACCAACTGAGCCACGAATAGACAGCAGAACCCAGAAGATGAGGCAGACACAGCAGTACTTAAGACGGTGTATTTAATAAAGAAAAATCCTAAAATAAAAAATGGCAAATCCAAAAGGTGGTAGGTAAAACACAAAAAGACCTAAAAAGAAACTCACCAAAAATAAACAAAAACAAAAAACAGAATACCACAAGAACGTCACCCGGAATCGACAAGAGCACACAGAACACTAGGGCAGGGTGCTAACATACAAACACAGAGCACAGAACAGAGGGAAACTAAGGGTTTAAATACACTCAGGGGAAACAAGACACAGGTGCAAATAATAATGGGGAACAAGGGAAAAACATAAGGACAAAAAGCACAATGGGGGCATCTAGTGACCAACAACTGGAACAACCCTGGCCAAATCCTGACAC
>NW_027003648.1:0-5243 GCF_036934945.1 Oncorhynchus masou masou
TGTCAGGATTTGGCCAGGGTTGTTCCGGGTTTTGGTCAGTAGATGTCCCCATTGTGCTTTTTGTCCCTATGTTTTTCCCTTGATCCCCATTATTATTTGCACCTGTGTCTCGTTTCCCCTGATTGTATTTAAACCCTTTGTTTCCCTCAGTTCTGTGCTCTGTGTTTGTATGTTAGCACCCTGCCCTAGTGTTCTGTGTGCTCTTGTCGATTCCGGGTGAAGTTCTTGTGGTATTCTGTTTTTTGTTTTTGTTTATTTTTGGTGAGTTTCTTTTGAGGTCTTTTTGTGTTTTTCCTACCACCTTTTGGATTTGCCATTTTTTGTATTTTAGGATTTTTTCTTTATTAAATACACCGTCTTAAGTACTGCTGTGTCTGCCTCATCTTCTGGGTTCTGCTGTCTATTCGTGGCTCAGTTGGTTAAGTGACTGTTTCTCACTCCGGAGACCCAGGTTCGAAACCGGGTCCTGACAGAAACACAGAGCCAAAAATGAACCCAGAGGCAGCCAGTTCCCAGGACCTTTTTGCCACGCTGTCCCACCACCAGGAGACTGTCCAACGCCACGAAGCCGCCCTGGTTCAGCAAGAGGCCTTAATGGCTAGACATTCTCATCTTCTGTCGGAGATGCTGACTTCCATTAAGCAAATATCTGATCGACTTACCCCGGCAACAGTTTCCGTCCCAGTACCTCAGGTTCACGTACCCATGGCAGTTAACCCCCTGGCTGAACCTCGTCTTCCACCTCCCCAACGGTTCTCAGGTGATCCAAGTGCTTGTAAAGGCTTTCTCACTCAATGTTCTCTCTCCTTTGAGCTGCAACCCTCGTCGTTTCCCACCGACCGGTCTAAGATCGCATATATCATTACCCTGCTGTCGGAAAAAGCCCTGGCCTGGGCTACTGCTGTGTGGGATGCCCATAGTTCCTGCTGTGCCAGCTACTCTGCCTTTGCTGAGGAATTCAAACGAGTGTTTCAAGGCCCAAGCAGTGGTTCTGACTCAGCCAAACAGCTCCTGACTCTCCATCAAGGTTGGCGCAGCGTGACGGACTATGCCATCCAGTTCCGCACGGTGGCAGCAGCGAGTGGCTGGAACAACGAGGCGCTCACGGTGTGCTTTCTGAAAGGCCTTTCCGACACTATCCAAGATGAACTGGCCACTCGGGAACCACCGGACAATCTCGAGTCCCTGATCAAGTTGGCCTCACGCATTGACCAGCGTCTGAGAGAGAGAGAACTCAACCGTAGACCTCTAGCCCCTATCAGTCCCAGCTCCGAGTCCCCACCTTTATCATCGCTGGCTCCACCGGAACCCATGCAGATTGGACGCATCTCCCAGGCTGAGAGAGACCGCCGGATGAGGGAGCGACGCTGTCTATATTGCGGCAAACCGGGCCATTTCCGTTCCACGTGTCCCGGGCTCCAGGGAAACGCTCTGTCCCGTACAGACCGGGGGAACTGTAACAGGGAAACATAACCTCCTCCCATCCGTCCAACTCCCGTCTGCTCATTCCAGTCACCCTCTCCTGGGACAACCACAAGCTTCACCTTCAAGCCTTGGTAGACTCTGGAGCCGCAGGTAACTTCATGGATGGTGTCTGGGCGAAGGAGAATGGCGTTCCCTCTGAACCTCTAAGTGACCCCATGAGGGTTACTACATTGGATGGAAGCCCTTTGGGATCTGGACTTGTCACTCATGTCACTACCTCCTTGAGACTTTCAGTTTCACAACACCAGGAATTGATGAACTTTCATTTGATCTCCTGTTCCGAGTTCCCTCTCGTCCTTGGATACCCCTGGCTTCACAGCCATAACCCTCACATCGACTGGTCTGTGGGCACTATCAAGCAGTGGGGTCCTACGTGCCAAGCTACTTGTATTTTCCAGAATTCCCCGAGTTCTACTCCCGAGTCTTTAGAATCCATCGACCTGACCCGAGTTCCCGAGTGTTACCATGACCTCAAACTGGTGTTTAGCAAACAGAGGGCCACCATGCTACCACCCCATAGATCTTACGATTGCCCCATCGACCTGTTTCCGGGCACTTGCCCCCCAGGGGTCGGATCTTTTCCCTATCTCCACCCGAACGAGCTGCTATGGATACCTACATCAAGGACTCTCTGGAAGCAGGCCTCATGCGTCCATCAACCTCCCCGGCGGGAGCAGGGTTTTTCTTTGTGGCCAAGAAAGATGGTGGATTACGTCCTTGCATCGACTACCGGGGACTCAATGACATAACCGTCCGTAACCGTTACCCGCTACCCCTTATGGCCACAGCCTTCGAGCTGCTCCAGGAAGCAGTTGTTTTCACTAAGCTTGACCTGCGGAACGCATACCATCTTGTGCGGATCAGACCTGGTGACGAGTGGAAGACCGCTTTCAACACGCCTACTGGTCACTATGAATACTTGGTGATGCCCTTCGGCCTGACCAACGCCCCAGCGGTGTTCCAAGCGCTCATAAACGATGTGCTTAGGGATATGCTTAACATATTTGTGTTCGTTTACTTGGATGACATCCTCATCTTTTCGAGCTCCCTTCAAGAACACACTAAGCATGTCAGACAAGTACTCAAACGCCTCCTGGACAGCCATCTGTACGTTAAGCCGGAAAAATGTGAATTCCATTCATCCCGAGTACAATTCCTGGGATTTGTAGTGGAACCCGGTCGAGTCCAAATGGACCCTAGGAAGGTAGGGGCGGTAGCGGATTGGCCCACCCCCAAATCCGTTAAGGATGTTCAGCGTTTCCTGGGCTTCACAAACTTTTACCGCAAGTTCATCAAGAACTTCAGTTTGGTGGCAGCTCCTCTCTCAGCTTTAACCAAAGGTGGCAATGCAAGGTTTGTGTGGGGAAGAGAAGCTGAGACGGCCTTCCAAGGACTCAAGCAGCGCGTCCTCTCTGCTCCCATCCTGATACTACCGACTACGGATGAACCATTTGTGGTGGAGGTAGACGCATCAGAGGTTGGTGTTGGAGCTGTCCTGTCTCAGAGGGGTGAAGACAAGAAGCTTCATCCGTGCGCTTTCTTCTCACACCGGCTTACCCCGACTGAGAGGAACTACGATGTGGGGGATCGTGAACTCCTAGCGGTTAAGATGGCATTGAAGGAATGGAGACACTGGCTCGAGGGGGCTTCTCACCCGTTTCAAGTGCTTACGGACCACAAAAATCTGGAGTATATCCAGCAGGCGAAGCGATTGAACTCTAGACAAGCTAGATGGTCTCTTTTCTTCAATCGATTCCAGTTTATCCTCACCTATCGGCCCGGGTCGAAGAATCTCAAACCGGATGCCCTGTCCCGAGTCTACGCTCCTGCCATTCGAGATGACACGGACATGCCTGTCCTTCCTGCTGCTAAGATTGTGGCTCCGATCTCGTGGCAAGTTGAGGATACCGTGAGACGTGCTCAAGCTAGCGAACCGGACCCTAAAGGAGGCCCTGCCAATCGGTTGTTTGTCCCCAAGGCAGTGAGGACTCAGGTCCTTCTGTGGGGGCACTCCTCTCGCCTCACCTGTCATCCGGGCGTAGGTCGCACCTTGGAGTTCATCCAGCGTAAGTTCTGGTGGCCTACCATAAGAGAAGACGTTGCCACTTTCGTCAATGCCTGCCCCGTGTGCTGCCAGGGCAAATCTTCTCACCTCCGCCCTCAAGGACTCCTTCACCCTTTACCTGTTCCCCACAGACCCTGGTCCCATATCTCATTGGACTTTATTACTGGACTTCCTCCATCCCATGGCAATACTACTATCCTAGTCATAATCGACAGGTTTTCAAAGGCGGCCAGGTTCGTCCCTCTGACTAAGTTACCTTCTGCCAAGGAAACGGCTGAGTTGGTAATTAATCATGTGTTCCGAGTCTTCGGCATTCCTCAAGATGTGGTTTCTGACAGAGGTCCCCAGTTCGCCTCAAGGTTTTGGAAGGCCTTCTGCCAACTCATGGGGGCTTCTGCCAGTCTATCTTCAGGGTACCATCCGGAGTCCAACGGCCAAACAGAGAGGATGAATCAAGAGCTGGAAACCACCCTCCGATGTATGACTCGTGACAACCCGTCCACATGGTCATCCTTTATTGTTTGGGCCGAATACGCGCACAACACCTTGCGCTCCTCCTCCACTGGTATGTCCCCGCACGAGTGTCAGTTTGGCTATGCTCCTCCATTGTTCCCGGACCAGGAGGCAGAAGTCAGAGTGCCTTCAGCCTTGAGGTTCGTCAGACGCTGTCGGCTTATGTGGAGGAAGACCCGTCTTAATCTGATGCGTTCCTCACAGAGGTATCAACAACAAGCCAACAGACGTCGCCGTCCCGGGCCTACCCTGCGCCCGGCCAGAGAGTCTGGCTTTCCACAAGAGACTTACCTCTACGGGTGGAGTCTCGCAAGCTGTCCCAAAATACATCGGTCCCTTCAAGGTTGCCAGGAGAGTTAACCCAGTTTCTTATCGCCTACACTTACCCAGATCCCTTAAGATTAATCCCACATTTCATGTGTCATTGTTAAAACCTGTTGTTTTTTCTCCCCTTGTCCCGGCAGACAGACCTCCCCCTCCGCCTCGTGTCATTGGAGGCCAGCCGGCTTATACCGTCCACCGGATACTGGATTCCCGCCGGGTGCAGCGGTCCTGGCAGTATCTGGTGGACTGGGAAGGCTACGGTCCTGAGGAGCGCTCCTGGGTTCCTGCCAAAGACATCCTGGACCCTGACCTCATTCGTCAGTTCAGGGTCCTCCACCCTGAGAGAGCTGGTAGGAACGTCAGGAGCCGTTCCTAGGGGGATTCTGTCAGGATTTGGCCAGGGTTGTTCCGGGTTTTGGTCAGTAGATGTCCCCATTGTGCTTTTTGTCCTATGTTTTTCCCTTGATCCCCATTATTATTTTCACCTGTGTCTCGTTTCCCCTGATTGTATTTAAACCCTTTGTTTCCCTCAGTTCTGTGCTCTGTGTTTGTATGTTAGCACCCTGCCCTAGTGTTCTGTGTGCTCTTGTAGATTCCGGGTGAAGTTCTTGTGGTATTCTGTTTTCTGTTTTTGTTTATTTTTGGTGAGTTTCTTTTGAGGTCTTTTTGTGTTTTTCCTACCACCTTTTGGATTTGCCATTTTTTGTATTTTAGGATTTTTTCTTTATTAAATACACCGTCTTAAGTACTGCTGTGTCTGCCTCATCTTCTGGGTTCTGCTGTCTATTCGTGGCTCAGTTGGTTAAGTGACTGTTTCTCACTCCGGAGACCCAGGTTCGAAACCGGGTCCTGACAA
>NW_027003649.1:0-5242 GCF_036934945.1 Oncorhynchus masou masou
ACCTCTTACATCTATGGGGCGCTATTTCATTTTTGGATGAAAAACGTTCCCGTTTAAACAAGATATTTTGTCACAAAAAGATGCTCGACTATGCATATAATTGATAGCATTCGAAAGAAAACACTCTGACGTGTCCAGAAATACCAAGATATTCTCTGTGCATGCCCTAGAACGTGAGCTTCAGGCAAAACCAAGATGAGATGGCATCCAGGAAATGACAAGGATTTTTGAGGCTCTGTTTTCCATTGTCTCCTTATATGGCTGTGAATGCGAGAGGAATGAGCCTGCCCTTTCTGTCGTTTCCCCAAGGTGTCTGCAGCATTGTGACGTATTTGTAGGCAGATCATTGTAAGATTGACCATAAGAGACCACATTTACCAGGTGTCCGCCCGGTGTCCTGCGCCGAAATTGGTGCGCAAAAGTCACCTGCCAGTATTTTTCCATGGGATACAGAGAGGAAAGCAAGCTTCCACGAACTGCATATCAATGAAGAGATATGTGAAAAAGCATGCGAAAGTTGATTCCAAACAACGTTTGTCATGTTTTGGTCGATATTATGTAGTTAATCCGGAAAAGGTTTTACGTTGTAGGTAACTGAATTTTCGGTTCGTTTCGGTAGCCAGACGCAATGTAGAAAGCAGGCATTTCTCCCCTGTGACGCTTCAGGGAAAAACTGCGCATTTGGTATGTAACGAGAGTCTCATTTGAAAACATCAGAAGCTCTTCAAAGGTAAATGATTTTATTTATTTGGTTATCTGGTTTTTGTGAAAATGTTGCGTATAAATGCTATAAAAAATGCTATGCTAGCTTTGCATACTCTTACAAATTAGTCAATTTCTATGGTTCAAAAGCATATTTTGAAAGTCTGAGATGACAGTGTTGTTAAAGTAGAAAGCGAGGCAGACGCATTATTTTCATTTGTGCGATTTTCAGAAATCGTTAACGTTGCGTTATGCTGTGAGCCTGAGGCTTTAGTCACAAACCCGGATCAAGGGATGGGGAGTTTCAAGAAGTTAAACGCTTTTGTGATTTCAGACTCGAGTCTCTTTGGGGATGAAGCTACAAGCTTGGCACACACCTGTATTTACCCCATTCTTCTCTGCAGATCTGCACTTAACCAATCTCTGTCAGGTTGGATGGGGAGCATTGCTGCACAGCTTTTTTTAGGTGTCTCCAGAGATGTTCGATCAGGTTCAAGTCCGGGCTCTGGCTGGGCCACTCAAAGACATTCAGAGACTTGTCCCGAAGCCACTCCTGCGTTGTCTTGTCTGTGTGCTTAGGTCATTGTCCTGTTGGAAAGTGAACCTTCGCCCCTGTCTGAGGTCCTGAGTGCTCTGGAGTAGGTTTTCATCAAGGATCTCTCTGTACTTTTCTCTGTTCAAGCTTCATGTGTGGAGGAAACCTGGCACCATCCCTACAGTGAAGCATAGTGGTGGCAGCATCATGCTGTGGGGAAGTTTTCAGCAACAGGGGCTGGGAGAGACTAGTTGGCCGAGGAAAGGTGAATGGAGCTTAGTACAGAGAGATCCTTTATGAAAACCAGGTCCAGAGCGCTCACTACATCCAAACTCCTTGAAAAATGATCATGTAAATCTGAAATGTCAGACTACAAATTGCAAGACAGATCGCTTTAGGGTAAAATATTATCAGAATATGTAATTTGTCCTATTAAACACAAAAAAATATGTTTCAAGTTAAAATTAGGCAGGTCTGATGCCAAAATAGAAAGTCATTTATTGCTTACTTCCCCCATATTGTATTTTCTTTTAGCAAAAAGCAGTGTGTAGTTCCCATAGTTAGCTACACCTCTAACATGTCAAAAAAAAGTTATTAACCACTGAAAACACTACCTAGATTTGAATTAAGTTCAACTACCACCAAGCTACTGCAAATGTAGTTACATTACTAGTTGAATTACAGTACATATCACTACTCTCCAACACTGTCACTAAAGACAATAATTAGACCTTTGATTTTAGCTTTCTCTAAAGCACTTTAAGACTTGGGGTTATGTCCCTCAAATTGGAACAATGTGTCTGCACTTAACCAGCGGCAGCCAATAGTTGGGGAAGGATGGGGTTGTGGTAATGTGGTGGCTGTTTGTCTTTTTAACAGAGCTCAGGACTTGATTGTAATAGATGACGCACTGGCTATTTAGCGAATATTGCCAGCTCTGAACAACCAACTGACCAGCATTTACAATTCTTGTCATTTTTAGGTTCCCTCTAGCCTGGTCCCAGATTTGTTTTTTTGCTCTTGTCAACTCCATTGCTGCCATTGTCAAACCATGCTTTTTGTCATGACAAGGAGTTGGCATAATGGCACAAACAGACTGGCTCTCAGGCTATCTTCCATATCATATGGGAGGCAGGGTAGCCTAGTGGTTAGAGCATTGAACTAGTAACCGCAAGGTTGTGAGTTCAAACCCCCGAGCTGACAAGGTACAAATCTGTCGTTCTGCCCCTGAACAGGCAGTTAACCCACTGTTCCCAGGCCGTCATTGAAAATAAGAATTTTCATTAACTGACTTGCCTGGTTAAAAAAAAAAGTGACCAACCGGCTCTATTCTATTTTGTGCAGCAAAATTTGAAGTTGTGTTTTTTACATTATAAAAGTACAGTCAGATCTACAAAATGGTGTATCATACACTACAGTTGAGGAACAATGGGAAAGTAATTCTGCTTTGAAAGTTGAGAAATTTGTTACCCCACTTTTGAGAAAATGGCCCTTGAATGTTTTGGTGCTGTCACGCTTGCTCCCGCTCTTCCCCCCTGGTGCTTAAGGACGCCAGGCTCTCCACCGTCACACACTCCAGCCAGCATCATTACGCACACCTGCCTTCCCCCATCACGCGCACCAGCGATTATTGCACTCACCTGGACTCAATCACCTCTGTCATTACCTCCCCTATATCTCTCCGTTCCCAGCTTCAAAATTGATTGCCATATGTCCTTGTATACCCATGTGCTGGCGCTGTTTCCTGTCTTGTTCCATGTCTGTTCCATGTCTGTTCCAATTAAATGTTTGTCTCCCTGTACCTGCTTCTCTACTCCAGTGTCGGTCCTTACAAGTGCACCTACTGGAGAGCTCTTCTTTGTCTACACACATTCATAATCGTCACACACTTAAGCCTTATGCCCACCCATCACTTTAAGGATTCACATGTGAGGCCATGTGCTATACAGAGTGAGTACGGTAGTGTACTAAACAACCAAAGATTTCAAGATTAAAGGCTGGTTTATACTATGTCTATTGTCATGTCTGTAGACAGTTGTTGCAGTGACATTATGAACATTCTAGTGTCGTCCGACATCAAACTTGTCGTTGTCTTGATGAAAAAGTAGAAACACAAAAATGATCAGGGTTGGTAGTCCAACATATCATAACTGGTGTATTTTAACACGAATGAATCCATTATTGTAAAAATTAATTTTGTGTAAGTCAATCTAACAAATCAGTCATCTAAAACCAACTCTCGAAACAATGTTTTGGTTAGTTTCTAGCTTTTTAGCTAGAACCCCACTTTTTTTTGGACCGTTCTACCGGAGAATTTTAGGACTTAGACAATGGCCTAATGCTATGTCCTAATTTGATGTCCTAATTTGACTTTGGTGCAGTTCATGTTGTTCTTCACATTACCATGAACAGTGACACCGAGAAAAATTGCTTTACAGATTTTTTTCTAGCTAGCCAGTACAGTGCCTTGCGAAAGTATTCGGCCCCCTTGAACTTTGTGACCTTTTGCCACATTTCAGGTTTCAAACATAAAGATATAAAACTGTATTTTTTTTGTGAAGAATCAACAACAAGTGGGACACAATCATGAAGTGGAACGACATTTATTGGATATTTCAAACTTTTTTAACAAATCAAAAACTGAAAAATTGGGCGTGCAAAATTATTCAGCCCCTTAAGTTAATACTTTGTAGCGCCACCTTTTGCTGCGTTACAGCTGTAAGTCGCTTGGGGTATGTCTCTATCAGTTTTGCACATCGAGAGACTGAATTTTTTCCCATTCCTCCTTGCAAAACAGCTCGAGCTCAGTGAGGTTGGATGGAGAGCATTTGTGAACAGCAGTTTTCAGTTCTTTCCACAGATTCTCGATTGGATTCAGATCTGGACTTTGACTTGGCCATTCTAACACCTGGATATGTTTATTTTTGAACCATTCCATTGTAGATTTTGCTTTATGTTTTGGATCATTGTCTTGTTGGAAGACAAACTCCGTCCCAGTCTCAGGTCTTTTGCAGACTCCATCAGGTTTTCTTCCAGAATGGTCCTGTATTTGGCTCCATCCATCTTCCCATCAATTTTAACCATCTTCCCTGTCCCTGCTGAAGAAAAGCAGGCCCAAACCATGATGCTGCCACCACCATGTTTGACAGTGGAGATGGTGTGTTCAGGGTGATGAGCTGTGTTGCTTTTACGCCAAACATAGCGTTTTGCATTGTTGCCAAAAGTTCAATTTTGGTTTCATCTGACCAGAGCACCTTCTTCCACATGTTTGGTGTGTTCCCAGGTGGCTTGTGGCAAACTTTAAACTACACTTTTTATGGATATCTTTAAGAAATGGCTTTCTTCTTGCCACTCTTCCATAAAGGCCAGATTTGTGCAATATACGACTGATTGTTGTCTTATGGACAGAGTCTCCCACCTCAGCTGTAGATCTCTGCAGTTCATCCAGAGTGATCATGGGCCTCTTTGGCTGCATCTCTGATCAGTCTTCTCCTTGTATGAGCTGAAAGTTTAGAGGGACGGCCAGGTCTTGGTAGATTTGCAGTGGTCTGATACTCCTTCCATTTCAATATTATCGCTTGCACAGTGCTCCTTGGGATGTTTAAAGCTTGGGAAATCTTTTTGTATCCAAATCCGGCTTTAAACTTCTTCACAACAGTATCTCGGACCTGCCTGGTGTGTTCCTTGTTCTTCATGATGCTCTCTGCGCTTTTAACGGACCTCTGAGACTATCACAGTGCAGGTGCATTTATACGGAGACTTGATTACACACAGGTGGATTGTATTTATCATCATTAGTTATTTAGGTCAACATTGGATCATTCAGAGATCCTCACTGATCTTCTGGAGAGAGTTTGCTGCATAGACAGTAAAGAGGCTGAATAATTTTGCACTCCCAATTTTTCAGTTTTTGATTTGTTAAAAAAGTTTGAAATATCCAATAAATGTCGTTCCACTTCATGATTGTGTCCCACTTATTGTTGATTCTTCACAAAAAAATACAGT
>NW_027003650.1:0-5242 GCF_036934945.1 Oncorhynchus masou masou
TTGTCAGGATTTGGCCAGGGTTGTTCCGGGTTTTGGTCAGTAGATGTCCCCATTGTGCTTTTTGTCCCTATGTTTTTCCCTTGATCCCCATTATTATTTGCACCTGTGTCTCGTTTCCCCTGATTGTATTTAAACCCTTTGTTTCCCTCAGTTCTGTGCTCTGTGTTTGTATGTTAGCACCCTGCCCTAGTGTTCTGTGTGCTCTTGTCGATTCCGGGTGAAGTTCTTGTGGTATTCTGTTTTTTGTTTTTGTTTATTTTTGGTGAGTTTCTTTTGAGGTCTTTTTGTGTTTTTCCTACCACCTTTTGGATTTGCCATTTTTTGTATTTTAGGATTTTTTCTTTATTAAATACACCGTCTTAAGTACTGCTGTGTCTGCCTCATCTTCTGGGTTCTGCTGTCTATTCGTGGCTCAGTTGGTTAAGTGACTGTTTCTCACTCCGGAGACCCAGGTTCGAAACCGGGTCCTGACAGAAACACAGAGCCAAAAATGAACCCAGAGGCAGCCAGTTCCCAGGACCTTTTTGCCACGCTGTCCCACCACCAGGAGACTGTCCAACGCCACGAAGCCGCCCTGGTTCAGCAAGAGGCCTTAATGGCTAGACATTCTCATCTTCTGTCGGAGATGCTGACTTCCATTAAGCAAATATCTGATCGACTTACCCCGGCAACAGTTTCCGTCCCAGTACCTCAGGTTCACGTACCCATGGCAGTTAACCCCCTGGCTGAACCTCGTCTTCCACCTCCCCAACGGTTCTCAGGTGATCCAAGTGCTTGTAAAGGCTTTCTCACTCAATGTTCTCTCTCCTTTGAGCTGCAACCTTCGTCGTTTCCCACCGACCGGTCTAAGATCGCATATATCATTACCCTGCTGTCGGAAAAAGCCCTGGCCTGGGCTACTGCTGTGTGGGATGCCCATAGTTCCTGCTGTGCCAGCTACTCTGCCTTTGCTGAGGAATTCAAACGAGTGTTTCAAGGCCCAAGCAGTGGTTCTGACTCAGCCAAACAGCTCCTGACTCTCCATCAAGGTTGGCGCAGCGTGACGGACTATGCCATCCAGTTCCGCACGGTGGCAGCAGCGAGTGGCTGGAACAACGAGGCGCTCACGGTGTGCTTTCTGAAAGGCCTTTCCGACACTATCCAAGATGAACTGGCCACTCGGGAACCACCGGACAATCTCGAGTCCCTGATCAAGTTGGCCTCACGCATTGACCAGCGTCTGAGAGAGAGAGAACTCAACCGTAGACCTCTAGCCCCTATCAGTCCCAGCTCCGAGTCCCCACCTTTATCATCGCTGGCTCCACCGGAACCCATGCAGATTGGACGCATCTCCCAGGCTGAGAGAGACCGCCGGATGAGGGAGCGACGCTGTCTATATTGCGGCAAACCGGGCCATTTCCGTTCCACGTGTCCCGGGCTCCAGGGAAACGCTCTGTCCCGTACAGACCGGGGGAACTGTAACGGGAAACATAACCTCCTCCCATCCGTCCAACTCCCGTCTGCTCATTCCAGTCACCCTCTCCTGGGACAACCACAAGCTTCACCTTCAAGCCTTGGTAGACTCTGGAGCCGCAGGTAACTTCATGGATGGTGTCTGGGCGAAGGAGAATGGCGTTCCCTCTGAACCTCTAAGTGACCCCATGAGGGTTACTACATTGGATGGAAGCCCTTTGGGATCTGGACTTGTCACTCATGTCACTACCTCCTTGAGACTTTCAGTTTCACAACACCAGGAATTGATGAACTTTCATTTGATCTCCTGTTCCGAGTTCCCTCTCGTCCTTGGATACCCCTGGCTTCACAGCCATAACCCTCACATCGACTGGTCTGTGGGCACTATCAAGCAGTGGGGTCCTACGTGCCAAGCTACTTGTATTTTCCAGAATTCCCCGAGTTCTACTCCCGAGTCTTTAGAATCCATCGACCTGACCCGAGTTCCCGAGTGTTACCATGACCTCAAACTGGTGTTTAGCAAACAGAGGGCCACCATGCTACCACCCCATAGATCTTACGATTGCCCCATCGACCTGTTTCCGGGCACTTGCCCCCCAGGGGTCGGATCTTTTCCCTATCTCCACCCGAACGAGCTGCTATGGATACCTACATCAAGGACTCTCTGGAAGCAGGCCTCATGCGTCCATCAACCTCCCCGGCGGGAGCAGGGTTTTTCTTTGTGGCCAAGAAAGATGGTGGATTACGTCCTTGCATCGACTACCGGGGACTCAATGACATAACCGTCCGTAACCGTTACCCGCTACCCCTTATGGCCACAGCCTTCGAGCTGCTCCAGGAAGCAGTTGTTTTCACTAAGCTTGACCTGCGGAACGCATACCATCTTGTGCGGATCAGACCTGGTGACGAGTGGAAGACCGCTTTCAACACGCCTACTGGTCACTATGAATACTTGGTGATGCCCTTCGGCCTGACCAACGCCCCAGCGGTGTTCCAAGCGCTCATAAACGATGTGCTTAGGGATATGCTTAACATATTTGTGTTCGTTTACTTGGATGACATCCTCATCTTTTCGAGCTCCCTTCAAGAACACACTAAGCATGTCAGACAAGTACTCAAACGCCTCCTGGACAGCCATCTGTACGTTAAGCCGGAAAAATGTGAATTCCATTCATCCCGAGTACAATTCCTGGGATTTGTAGTGGAACCCGGTCGAGTCCAAATGGACCCTAGGAAGGTAGGGCGGTAGCGGATTGGCCCACCCCCAAATCCGTTAAGGATGTTCAGCGTTTCCTGGGCTTCACAAACTTTTACCGCAAGTTCATCAAGAACTTCAGTTTGGTGGCAGCTCCTCTCTCAGCTTTAACCAAAGGTGGCAATGCAAGGTTTGTGTGGGGAAGAGAAGCTGAGACGGCCTTCCAAGGACTCAAGCAGCGCGTCCTCTCTGCTCCCATCCTGATACTACCGACTACGGATGAACCATTTGTGGTGGAGGTAGACGCATCAGAGGTTGGTGTTGGAGCTGTCCTGTCTCAGAGGGGTGAAGACAAGAAGCTTCATCCGTGCGCTTTCTTCTCACACCGGCTTACCCCGACTGAGAGGAACTACGATGTGGGGGATCGTGAACTCCTAGCGGTTAAGATGGCATTGAAGGAATGGAGACACTGGCTCGAGGGGGCTTCTCACCCGTTTCAAGTGCTTACGGACCACAAAAATCTGGAGTATATCCAGCAGGCGAAGCGATTGAACTCTAGACAAGCTAGATGGTCTCTTTTCTTCAATCGATTCCAGTTTATCCTCACCTATCGGCCCGGGTCGAAGAATCTCAAACCGGATGCCCTGTCCCGAGTCTACGCTCCTGCCATTCGAGATGACACGGACATGCCTGTCCTTCCTGCTGCTAAGATTGTGGCTCCGATCTCGTGGCAAGTTGAGGATACCGTGAGACGTGCTCAAGCTAGCGAACCGGACCCTAAAGGAGGCCCTGCCAATCGGTTGTTTGTCCCCAAGGCAGTGAGGACTCAGGTCCTTCTGTGGGGGCACTCCTCTCGCCTCACCTGTCATCCGGGCGTAGGTCGCACCTTGGAGTTCATCCAGCGTAAGTTCTGGTGGCCTACCATAAGAGAAGACGTTGCCACTTTCGTCAATGCCTGCCCCGTGTGCTGCCAGGGCAAATCTTCTCACCTCCGCCCTCAAGGACTCCTTCACCCTTTACCTGTTCCCCACAGACCCTGGTCCCATATCTCATTGGACTTTATTACTGGACTTCCTCCATCCCATGGCAATACTACTATCCTAGTCATAATCGACAGGTTTTCAAAGGCGGCCAGGTTCGTCCCTCTGACTAAGTTACCTTCTGCCAAGGAAACGGCTGAGTTGGTAATTAATCATGTGTTCCGAGTCTTCGGCATTCCTCAAGATGTGGTTTCTGACAGAGGTCCCCAGTTCGCCTCAAGGTTTTGGAAGGCCTTCTGCCAACTCATGGGGGCTTCTGCCAGTCTATCTTCAGGGTACCATCCGGAGTCCAACGGCCAAACAGAGAGGATGAATCAAGAGCTGGAAACCACCCTCCGATGTATGACTCGTGACAACCCGTCCACATGGTCATCCTTTATTGTTTGGGCCGAATACGCGCACAACACCTTGCGCTCCTCCTCCACTGGTATGTCCCCGCACGAGTGTCAGTTTGGCTATGCTCCTCCATTGTTCCCGGACCAGGAGGCAGAAGTCAGAGTGCCTTCAGCCTTGAGGTTCGTCAGACGCTGTCGGCTTATGTGGAGGAAGACCCGTCTTAATCTGATGCGTTCCTCACAGAGGTATCAACAACAAGCCAACAGACGTCGCCGTCCCGGGCCTACCCTGCGCCCGGCCAGAGAGTCTGGCTTTCCACAAGAGACTTACCTCTACGGGTGGAGTCTCGCAAGCTGTCCCAAAAATACATCGGTCCCTTCAAGGTTGCCAGGAGAGTTAACCCAGTTTCTTATCGCCTACACTTACCCAGATCCCTTAAGATTAATCCCACATTTCATGTGTCATTGTTAAAACCTGTTGTTTTTTCTCCCCTTGTCCCGGCAGACAGACCTCCCCTCCGCCTCGTGTCATTGGAGGCCAGCCGGCTTATACCGTCCACCGGATACTGGATTCCCGCCGGGTGCAGCGGTCCTGGCAGTATCTGGTGGACTGGGAAGGCTACGGTCCTGAGGAGCGCTCCTGGGTTCCTGCCAAAGACATCCTGGACCCTGACCTCATTCGTCAGTTCAGGGTCCTCCACCCTGAGAGAGCTGGTAGGAACGTCAGGAGCCGTTCCTAGGGGGGATTCTGTCAGGATTTGGCCAGGGTTGTTCCGGGTTTTGGTCAGTAGATGTCCCCATTGTGCTTTTTGTCCCTATGTTTTTCCCTTGATCCCCATTATTATTTGCACCTGTGTCTCGTTTCCCCTGATTGTATTTAAACCCTTTGTTTCCCTCAGTTCTGTGCTCTGTGTTTGTATGTTAGCACCCTGCCCTAGTGTTCTGTGTGCTCTTGTCGATTCCGGGTGAAGTTCTTGTGGTATTCTGTTTTTTGTTTTTGTTTATTTTTGGTGAGTTTCTTTTGAGGTCTTTTTGTGTTTTTCCTACCACCTTTTGGATTTGCCATTTTTTGTATTTTAGGATTTTTCTTTATTAAATACACCGTCTTAAGTACTGCTGTGTCTGCCTCATCTTCTGGGTTCTGCTGTCTATTCGTGGCTCAGTTGGTTAAGTGACTGTTTCTCACTCCGGAGACCCAGGTTCGAAACCGGGTCCTGACA
>NW_027003651.1:0-5242 GCF_036934945.1 Oncorhynchus masou masou
TGTCAGGATTTGGCCAGGGTTGTTCCAGTTGTTGGTCACTAGATGCCCCCATTGTGCTTTTTGTCCTTATGTTTTTCCCTTGTTCCCCATTATTATTTGCACCTGTGTCTCGTTTCCCCTGAGTGTATTTAAACCCTTAGTTTCCCTCTGTTCTGTGCTCTGTGTTTGTATGTTAGCACCCTGCCCTAGTGTTCTGTGTGCTCTTGTCGATTCCGGGTGACGTTCTTGTGGTATTCTGTTTTTTGTTTTTGTTTATTTTTGGTGAGTTTCTTTTGAGTTCTTTTGTGTTTTACCTACCACCTTTTGGATTTGCCATTTTTGTATTTTAGGATTTTTTCTTTATTAAATACACCGTCTTAAGTACTGCTGTGTCTGCCTCATCTTCTGGGTTCTGCTGTCTATTCGTGGCTCAGTTGGTTAAGTGACTGTTTCTCACTCCGGAGACCCAGGTTCGAAACCGGGTCCTGACAGAAACACAGAGCCAAAAATGAACCCAGAGGCAGCCAGTTCCCAGGACCTTTTTGCCACGCTGTCCCACCACCAGGAGACTGTCCAACGCCACGAAGCCGCCCTGGTTCAGCAAGAGGCCTTAATGGCTAGACATTCTCATCTTCTGTCGGAGATGCTGACTTCCATTAAGCAAATATCTGATCGACTTACCCCGGCAACAGTTCCCGTCCCAGTACCTCAAGTTCACGTACCCATGGCAGTTAACCCCCTGGCTGAACCTCGTCTTCCACCTCCCCAACGGTTCTCAGGTGATCCAAGTGCTTGTAAAGGGTTTCTCACTCAATGTTCTCTCTCCTTTGAGCTGCAACCCTCGTCGTTTCCCACCGACCGGTCTAAGATCGCATATATCATCACCCTGCTGTCGGAAAAAGCCCTGGCCTGGGCTACTGCTGTGTGGGATGCCCATAGTTCCTGCTGTGCCAGCTACTCTGCCTTTGCTGAGGAATTCAAACGAGTGTTTCAAGGCCCAAGCAGTGGTTCTGACTCAGCCAAACAGCTCCTGACTCTCCATCAAGGTTGGCGCAGCGTGACGGACTATGCCATCCAGTTCCGCACGGTGGCAGCAGCGAGTGGCTGGAACAACGAGGCGCTCACGGTGTGCTTTCTGAAAGGCCTTTCCGACACTATCCAAGATGAACTGGCCACTCGGGAACCACCGGACAATCTCGAGTCCCTGATCAAGTTGGCCTCACGCATTGACCAGCGTCTGAGAGAGAGAGAACTCAACCGTAGACCTCTAGCTCCTATCAGTCCCAGCTCCGAGTCCCCACCTTTATCATCACTGGCTCCACCGGAACCCATGCAGATTGGACGCATCTCCCAGGCTGAGAGAGACCGCCGGATGAGGAGCGACGCTGTCTATATTGCGGCAAACCGGGCCATTTCCGTTCCACGTGTCCCGGGCTCCAGGGAAACGCTCTGTCCCGTACAGACCGGGGGAACTGTAACGGGAAACATAACCTCCTCCCATCCGTCCAACTCCCGTCTGCTCATTCCAGTCACCCTCTCCTGGGACAACCACAAGCTTCACCTTCAAGCCTTGGTAGACTCTGGAGCCGCAGGTAACTTCATGGATGGTGTCTGGGCGAAGGAGAATGGCGTTCCCTCTGAACTTCTAAGTGACCCCATGAGGGTTACTACATTGGATGGAAGCCCTTTGGGATCTGGACTTGTCACTCATGTCACTACCTCCTTGAGACTTTCAGTTTCACAACACCAGGAATTGATGAACTTTCATTTGATCTCCTGTTCCGAGTTCCCTCTCGTCCTTGGATACCCCTGGCTTCACAGCCATAACCCTCACATCGACTGGTCTGTGGGCACTATCAAGCAGTGGGGTCCTACGTGCCAAGCTACTTGTATTTTCCAGAATTCCCCGAGTTCTACTCCCGAGTCTTTAGAATCCATCGACCTGACCCGAGTTCCCGAGTGTTACCATGACCTCAAACTGGTGTTTAGCAAACAGAGGGCCACCATGCTACCACCCCATAGATCTTACGATTGCCCCATCGACCTGTTTCCGGGCACTTGCCCCCCAGGGGTCGGATCTTTTCCCTATCTCCACCCGAACGAGCTGCTATGGATACCTACATCAAGGACTCTCTGGAAGCAGGCCTCATGCGTCCATCAACCTCCCCGGCGGGAGCAGGGTTTTTCTTTGTGGCCAAGAAAGATGGTGGGTTACGTCCTTGCATCGACTACCGGGGACTCAATGACATAACCGTCCGTAACCGTTACCCGCTACCCCTTATGGCCACAGCCTTCGAGCTGCTCCAGGAAGCAGTTGTTTTCACTAAGCTTGACCTGCGGAACGCATACCATCTTGTGCGGATCAGACCTGGTGACGAGTGGAAGACCGCTTTCAACACGCCTACTGGTCACTATGAATACTTGGTGATGCCCTTCGGCCTGACCAACGCCCCAGCGGTGTTCCAAGCGCTCATAAACGATGTGCTTAGGGATATGCTTAACATATTTGTGTTCGTTTACTTGGATGACATCCTCATCTTTTCGAGCTCCCTTCAAGAACACACTAAGCATGTCAGACAAGTACTCAAACGCCTCCTGGACAGCCATCTGTACGTTAAGCCGGAAAAATGTGAATTCCATTCATCCCGAGTACAATTCCTGGGATTTGTAGTGGAACCCGGTCGAATCCAAATGGACCCTAGGAAGGTAGGGGCGGTAGCGGATTGGCCCACCCCCAAATCCGTTAAGGATGTTCAGCGTTTCCTGGGCTTCACAAACTTTTACCGCAAGTTCATCAAGAACTTCAGTTTGGTGGCAGCTCCTCTCTCAGCTTTAACCAAAGGTGGCAATGCAAGGTTTTTTTGGGGAAGAGAAGCTGAGACGGCCTTCCAAGGACTCAAGCAGCGCATCCTCTCTGCTCCCATCCTGATACTACCGACTACGGATGAACCATTTGTGGTGGAGGTAGACGCATCAGAGGTTGGTGTTGGAGCTGTCCTGTCTCAGAGGGGTGAAGACAAGAAGCTTCATCCGTGCGCTTTCTTCTCACACCGGCTTACCCCGACTGAGAGGAACTACGATGTGGGGGATCGTGAACTCCTAGCGGTTAAGATGGCATTGAAGGAATGGAGACACTGGCTCGAGGGGGCTTCTCACCCGTTTCAAGTGCTTACGGACCACAAAAATCTGGAGTATATCCAGCAGGCGAAGCGATTGAACTCTAGACAAGCTAGATGGTCTCTTTTCTTCAATCGATTCCAGTTTATCCTCACCTATCGGCCCGGGTCGAAGAATCTCAAACCGGATGCCCTGTCCCGAGTCCTACGCTCCTGCCATTCGAGATGACACGGACATGCCTGTCCTTCCTGCTGCTAAGATTGTGGCTCCGATCTCGTGGCAAGTTGAGGATACCGTGAGACGTGCTCAAGCTAGCGAACCGGACCCTAAAGGAGGCCCTGCCAATCGGTTGTTTGTCCCCAAGGCAGTGAGGACTCAGGTCCTTCTGTGGGGGCACTCCTCTCGCCTCACCTGTCATCCGGGCGTAGGTCGCACCTTGGAGTTCATCCAGCGTAAGTTCTGGTGGCCTACCATAAGAGAAGACGTTGCCACTTTCGTCAATGCCTGCCCCGTGTGCTGCCAGGGCAAATCTTCTCACCTCCGCCCTCAAGGACTCCTTCACCCTTTACCTGTTCCCCACAGACCCTGGTCCCATATCTCATTGGACTTTATTACTGGACTTCCTCCATCCCATGGCAATACTACTATCCTAGTCATAATCGACAGGTTTTCAAAGGCGGCCAGGTTCGTCCCTCTGACTAAGTTACCTTCTGCCAAGGAAACGGCTGAGTTGGTAATTAATCATGTGTTCCGAGTCTTCGGCATTCCTCAAGATGTGGTTTCTGACAGAGGTCCCCAGTTCGCCTCAAGGTTTTGGAAGGCCTTCTGCCAACTCATGGGGGCTTCTGCCAGTCTATCTTCAGGGTACCATCCGGAGTCCAACGGCCAAACAGAGAGGATGAATCAAGAGCTGGAAACCACCCTCCGATGTATGACTCGTGACAACCCGTCCACATGGTCATCCTTTATTGTTTGGGCCGAATACGCGCACAACACCTTGCGCTCCTCCTCCACTGGTATGTCCCCGCACGAGTGTCAGTTTGGCTATGCTCCTCCATTGTTCCCGGACCAGGAGGCAGAAGTCAGAGTGCCTTCAGCCTTGAGGTTCGTCAGACGCTGTCGGCTTATGTGGAGGAAGACCCGTCTTAATCTGATGCGTTCCTCACAGAGGTATCAACAACAAGCCAACAGACGTCGCCGTCCCGGGCCTACCCTGCGCCCCGGCCAGAGAGTCTGGCTCTCCACAAGAGACTTACCTCTACGGGTGGAGTCTCGCAAGCTGTCCCAAAAATACATCGGTCCCTTCAAGGTTGCCAGGAGAGTTAACCCAGTTTCTTATCGCCTACACTTACCCAGATCCCTTAAGATTAATCCCACATTTCATGTGTCTTTGTTAAAACCTGTTGTTTTTCTCCCCTTGTCCCGGCAGACAGACCTCCCCCTCCGCCTCGTGTCATTGGAGGCCAGCCGGCTTATACCGTCCACCGGATACTGGATTCCCGCCGGGTGCAGCGGTCCTGGCAGTATCTGGTGGACTGGGAAGGCTACGGTCCTGAGGAGCGCTCCTGGGTTCCTGCCAAAGACATCCTGGACCCTGACCTCATTCGTCAGTTCAGGGTCCTCCACCCTGAGAGAGCTGGTGGGAACGTCAGGAGCCGTTCCTAGGGGGGGGATTCTGTCAGGATTTGGCCAGGGTTGTTCCAGTTGTTGGTCACTAGATGCCCCCATTGTGCTTTTTGTCCTTATGTTTTTCCCTTGTTCCCCATTATTATTTGCACCTGTGTCTCGTTTCCCCTGAGTGTATTTAAACCCTTAGTTTCCCTCTGTTCTGTGCTCTGTGTTTGTATGTTAGCACCCTGCCCTAGTGTTCTGTGTGCTCTTGTCGATTCCGGGTGACGTTCTTGTGGTATTCTGTTTTTTGTTTTTGTTTATTTTTGGTGAGTTTCTTTTGAGTTCTTTTGTGTTTTACCTACCACCTTTTGGATTTGCCATTTTTGTATTTTAGGATTTTTTCTTTATTAAATACACCGTCTTAAGTACTGCTGTGTCTGCCTCATCTTCTGGGTTCTGCTGTCTATTCGTGGCTCAGTTGGTTAAGTGACTGTTTCTCACTCCGGAGACCCAGGTTCGAAACCGGGTCCTGACA
>NW_027003652.1:0-5242 GCF_036934945.1 Oncorhynchus masou masou
TTTGTCAGGATTTGGCCAGGGTTGTTCCGGGTTTTTTGTCAGTAGATGTCCCCATTGTGCTTTTTGTCCCTGTGTTTTCCTTGATCCCCATTATTGTTTGCACCTGTGTCTCGTTTTTTTCCCCTGATTGTATTTAAACCCTTTGTTTCCCTCAGTTCTGTGCTCTGTGTTTGTATGTTGGCACCCTGCCCTAGTGTTCTGTGTGCTCTTGTCGATTCCGGGTGACGTTCTTGTGGTATTCTGTTTTTTTGTTTTTGTTTATTTTTGGTGAGTTTCTTTTGAGTTCTTTTGTGTTTTACCTACCACCTTTTGGATTTGCCATTTTTGTATTTTAGGATTTTTTCTTTATTAAATACACCGTCTTAAGTACTGCTGTGTCTGCCTCATCTTCTGGGTTCTGCTGTCTATTCGTGGCTCAGTTGGTTAAGTGACTGTTTCTCACTCCGGAGACCCAGGTTCGAAACTTGGTCCTGACAGAAACACAGAGCCAAAAATGAACCCAGAGGCAGCCAGTTCCCAGGACCTTTTTGCCACGCTGTCCCACCACCAGGAGACTGTCCAACGCCACGAAGCCGCCCTGGTTCAGCAGAGGCCTTAATGGCTAGACATTCTCATCTTCTGTCGGAGATGCTGACTTCCATTAAGCAAATATCTGATCGACTTACCCCGGCAACAGTTCCGTCCCAGTACCTCAAGTTCACGTACCCATGGCAGTTAACCCCCTGGCTGAACCTCGTCTTCCACCTCCCCAGCGGTTCTCAGGTGATCAAGTGCTTGTAAAGGGTTTCTCACTCAATGTTCTCTCTCCTTTGAGCTGCAACCCTCGTCGTTTCCCACCGACCGGTCTAAGATCGCATATATCATCACCCTGCTGTCGGAAAAAGCCCTGGCCTGGGCTACTGCTGTGTGGGATGCCCATAGTTCCTGCTGTGCCAGCTACTCTGCCTTTGCTGAGGAATTCAAACAAGTGTTTCAAGGCCCAAGCAGTGGTTCTGACTCAGCCAAACAGCTCCTGACTCTCCATCAAAGGTTGGCACAGCGTGACCGGACTATGCCATCAGTTCCGCACGGTGGCAGCAGCGAAGTGGCTGGAACAACGGGGCGCTCACCGGTGTGCTTTCTGAAGGCCTTTCCGACACTATCCAAGATGAACTGGCCACTTTCGGGAACCACCGGACAATCTCGAGTCCCTGATCAAGTTGGCCTCACGCACGTTGACCAGCGTCTGAGAGAGAGAGAACTCAACCGTAGACCTCTAGCTCCTATCAGTCCCAGCTCCGAGTCCCCACCTTTATCATCACTGGCTCCACCGGAACCCATGCAGATTGGACGCATCTCCCAGGCTGAGAGGAGACCGCCGGATGAGGGGCGACGCTGTCTATATTGCGGCAAACCGGGCCATTTCCGTTCCACGTGTCCCGGGCTCCAGGGAAGCGCTCTGTCCCGTACAGACGGGGGGAACTGTAGCAGGGAAACATAACCTCCTCCCATCCGTCCAACTCCCGTCTGCTCATTCCAGTCACCCTCTCCTGGGACAACCACAAGCTTCACCTTCAAGCCTTGGTAGACTCTGGAGCCGCAGGTAACTTCATGGATGGTGTCTGGGCGAAGGAGAATGGCGTTCCCTCTGAACTTCTAAGTGACCCCATGAGGGTTACTACATTGGATGGAAGCCCTTTGGGATCTGGACTTGTCACTCATGTCACTACCTCCTTGAGACTTTCAGTTTCACAACACCAGGAATTGATGAACTTTCATTTGATCTCCTGTTCCGAGTTCCCTCTCGTCCTTGGATACCCCTGGCTTCACAGCCATAACCCTCACATCGACTGGTCTGTGGGCACTATCAAGCAGTGGGGTCCTACGTGCCAAGCTACTTGTATTTTCCAGAATTCCCCGAGTTCTACTCCCGAGTCTTTAGAATCCATCGACCTGACCCGAGTTCCCGAGTGTTACCATGACCTCAAACTGGTGTTTAGCAAACAGAGGGCCACCATGCTACCACCCCATAGATCTTACGATTGCCCCATCGACCTGTTTCCGGGCACTTGCCCCCAGGGGGTCGGATCTTTTCCCTATCTCCACCCGAATAGAGCTGCTATGGATACCTACATCAAGGACTCTCTGGAAGCAGGCCTCATGCGTCCATCAACCTCCCCAGCGGGAGCAGAGAGGTTTTTCTTTGTGGCCAAGAAAGACGGTGGGTTACGTCCTTGCATCGATACCGGGGACTCAATGACATAACCGTCCAGTGGCGTTACCCGCTACCCCTTATGGCCACAGCCTTTGAGCTGCTCCAGGAAGCAGTTGTTTTCACTAAGCTTGACCTGCGGAACGCATACCATCTTGTGCGGATCAGACCTGGTGACGAGTGAAGACCGCTTTCAACACGCCTACTGGTCACTATGAATACTTGGTGATGCCCTTCGGCCTGACCAACGCCCCAGCGGTGTTCCAAGCGCTCATAAACGATGTGTAGGGATATGCTTAACATATTTGTGTTCGTTTACTTGGATGACATCCTCATCTTTTCGAGCTCCTTCAAAGAACACACTAAGCATGTCAGACAAGTACTCAAACGCCTCCTGGACAGCCATCTGTACGTTAAGCCGGAAAAATGTGAATTCCATTCATCCCGAGTACAATTCCTGGGATTTGTAGTGGAACCCGGTCGAATCCAAATGGACCCTAGGAAGGTAGGGGCGGTAGCGGATTGGCCCACCCCAAATCCGTTAAGGATGTTCAGCGTTTCCTGGGCTTCACAAACTTTTACCGCAAGTTCATCAAGAACTTCAGTTTGGTGGCAGCTCCTCTCTCAGCTTTAACCAAAGGTGGCAATGCAAGGTTTTTTAGAGGGGAAGAGAAGCTGAGACGGCCTTCCAAGGACTCAAGCAGCGCATCCTCTCTGCTCCCATCCTGATACTACCGACTATGGATGAACCATTTGTGGTGGAGGTAGACGCATCAGAGGTTGGTGTTGGAGCTGTCCTGTCTCAGAGGGTGAAGACAAGAAGCTTCATCCGTGCGCTTTCTTCTCACACCGGCTTACCCGACTGAGAGGAACTACGATGTGGGGGATCGTGAACTCCTAGCGGTTAAGATGGCATTGAAGGAATGGAGACACTGGCTCGAGGGCTTCTCACCCGTTTCAAGTGCTTACGGACCACAAAAATCTGGAGTATATCCAGCAGGCGACGATTGAACTCTAGACAAGCTAGATGGTCTCTTTTCTTCAATCGATTCCAGTTTATCCTCACCTATCGGCCGGGTCGAAGAATCTCAAACCGGATGCCCTGTCCCGAGTCTACGCTCCTGCCATTCGAGATGACACGGACATGCCTGTCCTTCCTGCTGCTAAGATTGTGGCTCCGATCTCGTGGCAAGTTGAGGATACCGTGAGACGTGCTCAAGCTAGCGAGCCCGGACCCTAAAGGAGGCCCTGCCAATCGGTTGTTTGTCCCCAAGGCAGTGAGGACTCAGGTCCTTCTGTGGGGGCACTCCCTCTCGCGCCTCACCTGTCATCCGGGCGTAGGGTCGCACCTTGGAGTTCATCCAGCGTAAGTTCTGGTGGCCTACCACCAGAGAAGACGTTGCCACTTTCGTCAATGCCTGCCCCGTGTGCTGCCAGGGCAAATCTTCTCACCTCCGCCCTCAAGGACTCCTTCATCCTTTACCTGTTCCCCACAGACCCTGGTCCCATATCTCATTGGACTTTATTACTGGACTTCCTCCATCCCATGGCAATACTACTATCCTAGTCATAATCGACAGGTTTTCAAAGGCGGCCAGGTTCGTCCCTCTGACTAAGTTACCTTCTGCCAAGGAAACGGCTGAGTTGGTAATTAATCATGTGTTCGAGTCTTCGGCATTCCTCAAGATGTGGTTTCTGACAGAGGTCCCCAGTTCGCACTCAAGGTTTTGGAAAGCCTTCTGCCAACTCATGCGGGCTTCTGCAGTCTATTTTCAGGGTATCATCCGGGTCAACGGCCAAACAGAGAGGATGAATCAAGGCCAAAAACCACCCTCCGATGTATGACTCGCGGACAACCCGTCCACATGGTCATCCTTTATTATTTGGCCAATACGCGCACAACACCTTGCGCTCCTCCTCCACTGGTATGTCCCCGCACGAGTGTCAGTTTGGCTATGCTCCTCCATTCATTCCCGGACCAGGAGGCAGAAGTCAGAGTGCCTTCAGCCTTGAGGTTCGTCAGACGCTGTCGGCTTATGTGGAGGAAGACCCGTCTTAATCTGATACGTTCCTCACTGAGGTATCAACAACAAGCCAACAGACGCGCCGTCCCGGGCCTATCCCTGCGCCCCGGCCAGAGAGTCTGGCTTTCCACAAGAGACTTACCTCTACGGGTGGAGTCTCGCAAGCTGTCCCAAAATACATCGGTCCCTTCAAGGTTGCCAGAGAGTTAACCCAGTTTCTTATCGCCTACACTTACCCAGATCCCTTAAGATTAATCCCACATTTCATGTGTCATTGTTAAAACCTGTTGTTTTTCTCCCCCTTGTCGCAGACAGACCTCCCCCTCCGCCTCGTGTCATTGGAGGCCAACCGGCTTATACCGTCCACCGGATGCTGGATTCCCCGCCGGGTGCAGCGGTCCTGGCAGTATCTGGTGGACTGGGAAGGCTACGGTCCTGAGGAGCGCTCCTGGGTTCCTGCCAAAGACATCCTGGACCCTGACCTCATTCGTCAGTTCAGGGTCCTCCACCCTGAGAGAGCTGGTAGGAACGTCAGGGAGCCGTTCCTAGGGGGGATTCTGTCAGGGATTTGGCCAGGGTTGTCTCGGGGTTTTTGTCAGTAGATGTCCCCATTGTGCTTTTGTCCCTGTGTTTTTCCTTGATCCCCATTATTGTTTGCACCTGTGTCTCGTTTCCCCTGATTGTATTTAAACCCTTTGTTTCCCTCAGTTCTGTGCTCTGTGTTTGTATGTTAGCACCCTGCCCTAGTGTTCTGTGTGCTCTTGTCGATTCCGGGTGCGTTCTTGTGGTATTCTGTTTTTTGTTTTTGTTTATTTTTGGTGAGTTTCTTTTGAGTTCTTTTGTGTTTTACCTACCACCTTTTGGATTTGCCATTTTTGTATTTTAGGATTTTTTCTTTATTAAATACATCGTCTTAAGTACTGCTGTGTCTGCCTCATCTTCTGGGTTCTGCTGTCTATTCGTGGCTCAGTTGGTTAAGTGACTGTTTCTCACTCCGGAGACCCAGGTTCGAAACCGGGTCCTGACA
>NW_027003653.1:0-5242 GCF_036934945.1 Oncorhynchus masou masou
TTGTCAGGACCCGGTTTCGAACCTGGGTCTCCGGAGTGAGAAACAGTCACTTAACCAACTGAGCCACGAATAGACAGCAGAACCCAGAAGATGAGGCAGACACAGCAGTACTTAAGACGGTGTATTTAATGAAGAAAAAATCCTAAAAATAAAAAATGGCAAATCCAAAAGGTGGAAGGAAAAACACAAAAAGACCTAAAAAGAAACTCACCAAAACTAAACAAAAACAAAAAACAGAATACCACAAGAACGTTACCCGGAATCGACAAGAGCACACAGAACACTAGGGCAGGGTGCTAACATACAAACACAGAGCACAGAACTGAGGGAAACAAAGGGTTTAAATACAATCAGGGGAAACGAGACACAGGTGCAAACAATAATGGGGGTCAAGGGAAAAACACAGGGACAAAAAGCACAATGGGGACATCTACTGACAAACAACTGGAACAACCCTGGCCAAATCCTGACAGAATCCCCCCCCTAGGAACGGCTCCTGACGTTCCTACCAGCTCTCTCAGGGTGGAGGACCCTGAACTGACGAATGAGGTCAGGGTCCAGGATGTCTTTGGCAGGAACCCAGGAGCGCTCCTCAGGACCGTAGCCTTCCCAGTCCACCAGATACTGCCAGGACCGCTGCACCCGGCGGGAATCCAGTATCCGGTGGACGGTATAAGCCGGCTGGCCTCCAATGACACGAGGCGGAGGGGGAGGTCTGTCTGCCGGGACAAGGGGAGAAAAAACAACAGGTTTTAACAAAGACACATGAAATGTGGGATTAATCTTAAGGGATCTGGGTAAGTGTAGGCGATAAGAAACTGGGTTAACTCTCCTGGCAACCTTGAAGGGACCGATGTATTTTTGGGACAGCTTGCGAGACTCCACCCGTAGAGGTAAGTCTCTTGTGGAGAGCCAGACTCTCTGGCCGGGGCGCAGGGTAGGCCCGGGACGGCGACGTCTGTTGGCTTGTTGTTGATACCTCTGTGAGGAACGCATCAGATTAAGACGGGTCTTCCTCCACATAAGCCGACAGCGTCTGACGAATCTCAAGGCTGAAGGCACTCTGACTTCTGCCTCCTGGTCCGGGAACAATGGAGGAGCATAGCCAAACTGACACTCGTGCGGGGACATACCAGTGGAGGAGGAGCGCAAGGTGTTGTGCGCGTATTCGGCCCAAACAATAAAGGATGACCATGTGGACGGGTTGTCACGAGTCATACATCGGAGGGTGGTTTCCAGCTCTTGATTCATCCTCTCTGTTTGGCCGTTGGACTCCGGATGGTACCCTGAAGATAGACTGGCAGAAGCCCCCATGAGTTGGCAGAAGGCCTTCCAAAACCTTGAGGCGAACTGGGGACCTCTGTCAGAAACCACATCTTGAGGAATGCCGAAGACTCGGAACACATGATTAATTACCAACTCAGCCGTTTCCTTGGCAGAAGGTAACTTAGTCAGAGGGACGAACCTGGCCGCCTTTGAAAACCTGTCGATTATGACTAGGATAGTAGTATTGCCATGGGATGGAGGAAGTCCAGTAATAAAGTCCAATGAGATATGGGACCAGGGTCTGTGGGGAACAGGTAAAGGGTGAAGGAGTCCTTGAGGGCGGAGGTGAGAAGATTTGCCCTGGCAGCACACGGGGCAGGCATTGACGAAAGTGGCAACGTCTTCTCTTATGGTAGGCCACCAGAACTTACGCTGGATGAACTCCAAGGTGCGACCTACGCCCGGATGACAGGTGAGGCGAGAGGAGTGCCCCCACAGAAGGACCTGAGTCCTCACTGCCTTGGGGACAAACAACCGATTGGCAGGGCCTCCTTTAGGGTCCGGTTCGCTAGCTTGAGCACGTCTCACGGTATCCTCAACTTGCCACGAGATCGGAGCCACAATCTTAGCAGCAGGAAGGACAGGCATGTCCGTGTCATCTCGAATGGCAGGAGCGTAGACTCGGGACAGGGCATCCGGTTTGAGATTCTTCGACCCGGGTCGATAGGTGAGGATAAACTGGAATCGATTGAAGAAAAGAGACCATCTAGCTTGTCTAGAGTTCAATCGCTTCGCCTGCTGGATATACTCCAGATTTTTGTGGTCCGTAAGCACTTGAAACGGGTGAGAAGCCCCCTCGAGCCAGTGTCTCCATTCCTTCAATGCCATCTTAACCGCTAGGAGTTCACGATCCCCCACATCGTAGTTCCTCTCAGTCGGGGTAAGCCGGTGTGAGAAGAAAGCGCACGGATGAAGCTTCTTGTCTTCACCCCTCTGAGACAGGACAGCTCCAACACCAACCTCTGATGCGTCTACCTCCACCACAAATGGTTCATCCGTAGTCGGTAGTATCAGGATGGGAGCAGAGAGGATGCGCTGCTTGAGTCCTTGGAAGGCCGTCTCAGCTTCTCTTCCCCAAAAAACCTTGCATTGCCACCTTTGGTTAAAGCTGAGAGAGGAGCTGCCACCAAACTGAAGTTCTTGATGAACTTGCGGTAAAAGTTTGTGAAGCCCAGGAAACGCTGAACATCCTTAACGGATTTGGGGGTGGGCCAATCCGCTACCGCCCCTACCTTCCTAGGGTCCATTTGGATTCGACCGGGTTCCACTACAAATCCCAGGAATTGTACTCGGGATGAATGGAATTCACATTTTTCCGGCTTAACGTACAGATGGCTGTCCAGGAGGCGTTTGAGTACTTGTCTGACATGCTTAGTGTGTTCTTGAAGGGAGCTCGAAAAGATGAGGATGTCATCCAAGTAAACGAACACAAATATGTTAAGCATATCCCTAAGCACATCGTTTATGAGCGCTTGGAACACCGCTGGGGCGTTGGTCAGGCCGAAGGGCATCACCAAGTATTCATAGTGACCAGTAGGCGTGTTGAAAGCGGTCTTCCACTCGTCACCAGGTCTGATCCGCACAAGATGGTATGCGTTCCGCAGGTCAAGCTTAGTGAAAACAACTGCTTCCTGGAGCAGCTCGAAGGCTGTGGCCATAAGGGGTAGCGGGTAACGGTTACGGACGGTTATGTCATTGAGTCCCCGGTAGTCGATGCAAGGACGTAACCCACCGTCTTTCTTGGCCACAAAGAAAAACCCTGCTCCCGCCGGGAGGTGGATGGACGCATGAGGCCTGCTTCCAGAGAGTCCTTGATGTAGGTATCCATAGCAGCTCGTTCGGGTGGAGATAGGGAAAAGATCCGACCCCTGGGGGGCAAGTGCCCGGAAACAGGTCGATGGGGCAATCGTAAGATCTATGGGGTGGTAGCATGGTGGCCCTCTGTTTGCTAAACACCAGTTTGAGGTCATGGTAACACTCGGGAACTCGGGTCAGGTCGATGGATTCTAAAGACTCGGGAGTAGAACTCGGGGAATTCTGGAAAATACAAGTAGCTTGGCACGTAGGACCCCACTGCTTGATAGTGCCCACAGACCAGTCGATGTGAGGGTTATGGCTGTGAAGCCAGGGGTATCCAAGGACGAGAGGGAACTCGGAACAGGAGATCAAATGAAAGTTCATCAATTCCTGGTGTTGTGAAACTGAAAGTCTCAAGGAGGTAGTGACATGAGTGACAAGTCCAGATCCCAAAGGGCTTCCATCCAATGTAGTAACCCTCATGGGGTCACTTAGAGGTTCAGAGGGAACGCCATTCTCCTTCGCCCAGACACCATCCATGAAGTTACCTGCGGCTCCAGAGTCTACCAAGGCTTGAAGGTGAAGCTTGTGGTTGTCCCAGGAGAGGGTGACTGGAATGAGCAGACGGGAGTTGGACGGATGGGAGGAGGTTATGTTTCCCGTTACAGTTCCCCCGGTCTGTACGGGACAGAGCGTTTCCCTGGAGCCCGGGACACGTGGAACGGAAATGGCCCGGTTTGCCGCAATATAGACAGCGTCGCTCCCTCATCCGGCGGTCTCTCTCAGCCTGGGAGATGCGTCCAATCTGCATGGGTTCCGGTGGAGCCAGTGATGATAAAGGTGGGGACTCGGAGCTGGGACTGATAGGGGCTAGAGGTCTACGGTTGAGTTCTCTCTCTCTCAGACGCTGGTCAATGCGTGAGGCCAACTTGATCAGGGACTCGAGATTGTCCGGTGGTTCCCGAGTGGCCAGTTCATCTTGGATAGTGTCGGAAAGGCCTTTCAGAAAGCACACCGTGAGCGCCTCGTTGTTCCAGCCACTCGCTGCTGCCACCGTGCGGAACTGGATGGCATAGTCCGTCACGCTGCGCCAACCTTGATGGAGAGTCAGGAGCTGTTTGGCTGAGTCAGAACCACTGCTTGGGCCTTGAAACACTCGTTTGAATTCCTCAGCAAAGGCAGAGTAGCTGGCACAGCAGGAACTATGGGCATCCCACACAGCAGTAGCCCAGGCCAGGGCTTTTTCCGACAGCAGGGTGATGATATATGCGATCTTAGACCGGTCGGTGGGAAACGACGAGGGTTGCAGCTCAAAGGAGAGAGAACATTGAGTGAGAAACCCTTTACAAGCACTTGGATCACCTGAGAACCGTTGGGGAGGTGGAAGACGAGGTTCAGCCAGGGGGTTAACTGCCATGGGTACGTGAACTTGAGGTACTGGGACGGGAACTGTTGCCGGGGTAAGTCGATCAGATATTTGCTTAATGGAAGTCAGCATCTCCGACAGAAGATGAGAATGTCTAGCCATTAAGGCCTCTTGCTGAACCAGGGCGGCTTCGTGGCGTTGGACAGTCTCCTGGTGGTGGGACAGCGTGGCAAAAAGGTCCTGGGAACTGGCTGCCTCTGGGTTCATTTTTGGCTCTGTGTTTCTGTCAGGACCCGGTTTCGAACCTGGGTCTCCGGAGTGAGAAACAGTCACTTAACCAACTGAGCCACGAATAGACAGCAGAACCCAGAAGATGAGGCAGACACAGCAGTACTTAAGACGGTGTATTTAATGAAGAAAAAATCCTAAAAATAAAAAATGGCAAATCCAAAAGGTGGAAGGAAAAACACAAAAAGACCTAAAAAGAAACTCACCAAAACTAAACAAAAACAAAAAACAGAATACCACAAGAACGTTACCCGGAATCGACAAGAGCACACAGAACACTAGGGCAGGGTGCTAACATACAAACACAGAGCACAGAACTGAGGGAAACAAAGGGTTTAAATACAATCAGGGGAAACGAGACACAGGTGCAAACAATAATGGGGGTCAAGGGAAAACACAGGGACAAAAAGCACAATGGGGACATCTACTGACAAACAACTGGAACAACCCTGGCCAAATCCTGAC
>NW_027003654.1:0-5242 GCF_036934945.1 Oncorhynchus masou masou
ATTTACAGAACATTATGATATACTGGTAATACTACACTTACATTATGATATACTGGTAATACTACACTTACAGAACATTGTGATATACTGGTAATACTACACTTACAGAACATTATGATATACTGGTAATACTACACTTACATTATGATATACTGGTAATACTACACTTACATTATGATATACTGGTAATACTACACTTACATTATGATATACTGGTAATACTACACTTACAGAACATTATGATATACTGGTAATACTACACTTACAGAACATTATGATATACTGGTAATACTACACTTACAGAACATTGTGATATACTGGTAATACTACACTTACATTATGATATTCTGGTCATACTACACTTACAATATGATATACTGGTAATACTACACTTACAGAACATTGTGATATACTGGTAATACTACACTTACATGATGATATACTGGTAATACTACACTTACAGAACATGATGATATACTGGTAATACTACACTTACATTATGATATACTGGTAATACTACACTTACAGAACATGATGATATACTGGTAATACTACACTTACATTATGATATACTGGTAATACTACACTTACAGAACATGATGATATACTGGTAATCTAATAGTAGTGGGTGGAAATGATGAGGGTTGTTATTTTATGTTTTATTCTCTCTTCATTCAGACCTGCAGGTGAAGGTGACTCCTGCTGCAGAGGGACAGAAGACACTGACCTGTAGCACCACCTGTACTCTGACTGACAACCTCACCTACATCTGGTACAAGAACGGACAACGTGTAGATGAGCCTACTTCCCAACAACACTCCAGTAATATGCTGGTGGTCTGGGATTCTACTGTGGACATTTACTCCTGTGTTGTTGAAGGTCACGCGGCTCTCCACTCTCCTGTAGTCTGTGAGTCTGAATGAAACTAGGATACTACTTAGGAAGAATCAGTCATTTAAGGTCAATGAGAAGGGAAATACTTCCATATTCATCATTACATAGAAATTACAGACAATGTCATAGATGTATGTATGTCACAGGTAACACTGCATAGCACATTATACAGTGTTGAAGAGTCAGGACATGAATCATTAATTCTAAACGATGTCATCTGTTTTTGCTCTGCTTTAATTCAGGTGTTCAGGTGAAGGTGACTCCTGAACAGTTTTCAGAGTATAAGACACTGACCTGTATCACCACCTGTGTTCTGACTGGTAACCCCACCTACATCTGGTACAGGAACGGACAGATAGTAACTGACAACACTTCTCCCTATTCAGTCCTCCCTGATGCTGCAGACAGCTACTCCTGTGCTGTAAAAGGCCATGAGGGTCTCCTCTCTCCTGCAGTGTGTGAGTGTTTCTTCATTAACAATACTGTTTAACCTCTGTGTTTGTTGGTTTCACTATGAGAACTCAAGAACTGTTAGCATTTCTAGATAGAACTGAGAATACAATCTAGTTGACCTCTTGTTATGTCACTGTGTTTCAGGTGTTCAGGGTCAGAGATGCTACAGAGTGACTTACCCCAAGAGGAGAATCTGTGTCTTGAAGAGGTCAACAGTGGACATATCCTGTACTTGTGTTGGTTATTATTACACCACATCATCATTCTGGTTTAGAAGTGATAAGTCGACCCCTGAAGACCTAACCAGAGACCCAGGGTATGCAGGTCGTGTGAAGTACCCTGACAAAGAGAGATGGAGATACGAAGGTCCCTCCACCCTGAGAATCTCAGATCTGAGAGAGGAGGACTCAGCTGAGTATCGCTTCACTTTTAAAACACACAACATTGAATGGGGTCATAGTTTCCCAGGAACAACTCTGTCTGTCACAGGTAATACTACACTGTATGATACAACTGTAAATCATATTGAATGACAAGATAAATAAATTGACCATCCTGTTAACACAGAGGTGTATGTGGTTTTATACATATTGTTTCAGGTCTGCAGGTGAAGGTGACTCCTGCTGCAGAGGGACAGAAGACACTGACCTGTAGCACCACCTGTACTCTGACTGACAACCCCACATACATCTGGTACAAGAATGGACAGAATGTACAAGGTGTCTCCTCCCCCATGTACTCCATCAGCAGTGAGGATGCAGACAGCTACTTCTGTGCTGTAAAAGGCCATCGCAGCTCTCCTGCAGTGTGTGAGTACAGTACAATAGTACAGTATTCTACTTAGCAAATATCATGTATTCAGGCAAAAGAGACCTCTTACTTTATCAATCATTACAGAACAAAAATATATGTTTTTACTCATTAATATTACTTTGACAAAACATTTGTTATTTTACATCAGATAAACCAAAGACCTCAGTGTCAGTCAGTCCCTCTGGTGAAATAGTGGAGGGCAGTTCAGTGACTCTGACCTGCAGCAGTGATGCCAACCCACCTGTCCAGAGTTACACCTGGTACAAGAAGAATGGAGGTGACTATCAGAGTATGACAGGACCACAGCATGTCTTCAGTCACATCCAGTCATCTGACAGTGGAGAGTACTACTGTGAGTCCCAGAATGAGATGGGGACAGACAGGTCTGGGACCATCAACATGGATGTGAAATGTGAGTAAAGTACAGCTCAGTGTTTCAATGAGAAGGTAGCAAAACAATTATAACTAAATGAAGTAGTCCTTAAGCATATCATCTCCAAATGAGTATTTGTTAACGTTTTGTGTAAGTTAGAGTTTTAGATAGTACTCTAACTAAACAGATAATTTATTTTTGACATGACATGTCATTTGTAAATATACTACTGTGGTAAATATACTACTGTGTTAAATATACTACTGTGTTAAATATACTACTGTGTTAAATATACTACTGTGGTAAATATACTACTGTGGTAAATATACTACTGTGGTAAATATACTACTGTGTTAAATATACTACTGTGGTAAATATACTACTGTGTTAAATATACTACTGTGGTAAATATACTACTGTGGTAAATATACTACTGTGGTAAATATACTACTGTGGTAAATATACTACTGTGGTAAATATACTACTGTGGTAAATATACTACTGTGGTAAATATACTACTGTGTTAAATATACTACTGTGGTAAATATACTAGTCATATCCCTCTGACAAATTCTCCTTTACATCAGATGGCCCAAAGAACCCCTCAGTGTCAGTCAGTCCCTCTGGTGAAATAGTGGAGGGCAGTTCAGTGACTCTGACCTGCAGCAGTGATGCCAACCCACCTGTGGATAAATACACCTGGTACAAGAAGAACGTAACCTCACCAAAAGCATCAGGACAGAGTTACAGCATCACTAACATCATCTCTGAGGACATAGGAGAATATTACTGTGAGGCTGAGAATAAATATGGACGACTCAACTCTTCTTCTGTGTCTGTGGACGTTCAGTGTAAGTTCACCTCATCTTTAATCAGAGAATCACATTTAAATTCATATTTCAATAACAAGTAAAACACTATTTAAAACACTGTTGTTACATATTGTCCACCAGATGGCCCAAGGAACCCCTCAGTGTCAGTCAGTCCCTCTGGTGAAATAGTGGAGGGCAGTTCAGTGACTCTGACCTGCAGCAGTGATGCCAACCCTCCTGTGGACAAATACACCTGGTACTTTCAAAATGAGACTTTTCTAAATGGATGTGGACAGATGTACAACATCAGTAACTTCAAGTCAGTGGACAGTGGACATTACCACTGTGAGGCCTGGAACAGAAGAGGATCTAGGAACTCTACAGCTCTGATGATCATTTTACCAGGTGAAGTTTCAGCTTATATATTTCAACACAAAATTACATTTCAAGCTAATATTAATAATTACACTTTGGCTTATCATACTTTGTGTTATAATTATATATACATTCAGATTAGATCAGTTAACAAATATTGTACTGTTGTTCTCATATCATCCATATTGTATTATAGTGAAACAAACCTCAGTTCTGACTGCAGCTGTAGGAATCATAGTGGTTGTTCTGGTTCTCATCCTCTGTCTCTCTGGACTCATGTTGTTCAGGTGAGAGATTATGTTAAAGATTATTTCACTCCAACTCTTTTTTATTAAATTACTTTGTTCATTGATTCGTTCATTCATTCAATAATTAATCCATTAATGTGTAAACCAGGAAGAAGGCCTCCATATCCACCTCTGACACAAGAGACACATCAGAAAATGTACAGGTGAGTCTGTTAGAATCAGATAATGTACAGGTGAGTCTGTTGGAAACAGAGAATGTACAGGTGAGTCTGTTGGAATCAGAGAATGTACAGGTGAGTCTGTTGGAATCAGAGAATGTACAGGTGAGTCTGTTAGCATCAGATTATGTGTTTTGCTTTGAGGAACATTGCTACTCATCATGTTGTCTGTCCTCTTCCCATCAGGGAGACTCTAGTCCAGTGTATGAAAACGTCTCAAGCATGTCCACAGCCTCTACTGCAGCACAGACAGCAGCCACAGTCGACCAGGATGATGTTCACTATGCCAGAGTCCACTTCTCTCACTCCAAAAACCAGGAAGTGCCTCTGTACTCCACCGTCCAGCTGTGTAAACCCCAGAAACAGGATGTCCAGTACGATGCTGTGAAATTCAACCTCCCCAGTGCTGCCACCCGGTGAGCATAGTCTGCCATTACAATAACATACAGACATTTCTGGAGCATTGTGAATACACCACATTAAAATAACATAGAGCCAATTATAGAGCATTGTGAATACACCACATTAAAATAACATAGAGACATTTCTGGAGCATTGTGAATACACCACATTAAAATAACATAGAGCCAATTATAGAGCATTGTGAATACACCAGAGAGTGAGTCAGACCAGAGAGTCAGGACACCCGTTTAGCATCTCATCTGAAAGATGGCACCCTACACAGGGTAGTGTCCCCAATCACTGCCCTGGGACATTGGGAAAAACATTTAGACCAGAGGAAAGAGTGCCTCCTAATGGCCCTCCAACACCACTTCCAGCAGCATCTGGTCTCCCAACCAGGGACCAATCCTGATTAGAATCAAGCCAGCAGTGGGATGCAGTGGTATGCTGCTGACAAACACATTCCCATCATACGGTATCATAGATGGAGTGGGTATTGCACCGTATAGGGATTAGGGTGCCATTTGATACAGTAACAGTGTAAAAGAAAAAATGACATTGGCATGTTGTAACAATACAGACATCAGTTTGTAGCAGTGTTGTTAGAGAGAGGTAAAGAGAAAGGTTTTATGTTCGGGCGCCAGACAGGTATTA
>NW_027003655.1:0-5241 GCF_036934945.1 Oncorhynchus masou masou
CAGGATTTGGCCAGGGTTGTTCCGGGTTTTGGTCAGTAGATGTCCCCATTGTGCTTTTTGTCCCTATGTTTTTCCCTTGATCCCCATTATTATTTGCACCTGTGTCTCGTTTCCCCTGATTGTATTTAAACCCTTTGTTTCCCTCAGTTCTGTGCTCTGTGTTTGTATGTTAGCACCCTGCCCTAGTGTTCTGTGTGCTCTTGTCGATTCCGGGTGAAGTTCTTGTGGTATTCTGTTTTTTGTTTTTGTTTATTTTTTGGTGAGTTTCTTTTGAGGTCTTTTTGTGTTTTTCCTACCACCTTTTGGATTTGCCATTTTTTGCATTTTAGGATTTTTTTCTTTATTAAATACACCGTCTTAAGTACTGCTGTGTCTGCCTCATCTTCTGGGTTCTGCTGTCTATTCGTGGCTCAGTTGGTTAAGTGACTGTTTCTCACTCCGGAGACCCAGGTTCGAAACCGGGTCCTGACAGAAACACAGAGCCAAAAATGAACCCAGAGGCAGCCAGTTCCCAGGACCTTTTTGCCACGCTGTCCCACCACCAGGAGACTGTCCAACGCCACGAAGCCGCCCTGGTTCAGCAAGAGGCCTTAATGGCTAGACATTCTCATCTTCTGTCGGAGATGCTGACTTCCATTAAGCAAATATCTGATCGACTTACCCCGGCAACAGTTTCCGTCCCAGTACCTCAGGTTCACGTACCCATGGCAGTTAACCCCCTGGCTGAACCTCGTCTTCCACCTCCCCAACGGTTCTCAGGTGATCCAAGTGCTTGTAAAGGCTTTCTCACTCAATGTTCTCTCTCCTTTGAGCTGCAGACCTCGTCGTTTCCACCGACCGGTCTAAGATCGCATATATCATCACCCTGCTGTCGGAAAAAGCCCTGGCCTGGGCTACTGCTGTGTGGGATGCCCATAGTTCCTGCTGTGCCAGCTACTCTGCCTTTGCTGAGGAATTCAAACGAGTGTTTCAAGGCCCAAGCAGTGGTTCTGACTCAGCCAAACAGCTCCTGACTCTCCATCAAGGTTGGCGCAGCGTGACGGACTATGCCATCCAGTTCCGCACGGTGGCAGCAGCGAGTGGCTGGAACAACGAGGCGCTCACGGTGTGCTTTCTGAAAGGCCTTTCCGACACTATCCAAGATGAACTGGCCACTCGGGAACCACCGGACAATCTCGAGTCCCTGATCAAGTTGGCCTCACGCATTGACCAGCGTCTGAGAGAGAGAACTCAACCGTAGACCTCTAGCCCCTATCAGTCCCAGCTCCGAGTCCCCACCTTTATCATCGCTGGCTCCACCGGAACCCATGCAGATTGGACGCATCTCCCAGGCTGAGAGAGACCGCCGGATGAGGGAGCGACGCTGTCTATATTGCGGCAAACCGGGCCATTTCCGTTCCACGTGTCCCGGGCTCCAGGGAAACGCTCTGTCCCGTACAGACCGGGGGAACTGTAACGGGAAACATAACCTCCTCCCATCCGTCCAACTCCCGTCTGCTCATTCCAGTCACCCTCTCCTGGGACAACCACAAGCTTCACCTTCAAGCCTTGGTAGACTCTGGAGCCGCAGGTAACTTCATGGATGGTGTCTGGGCGAAGGAGAATGGCGTTCCCTCTGAACCTCTAAGTGACCCCATGAGGGTTACTACATTGGATGGAAGCCCTTTGGGATCTGGACTTGTCACTCATGTCACTACCTCCTTGAGACTTTCAGTTTCACAACACCAGGAATTGATGAACTTTCATTTGATCTCCTGTTCCGAGTTCCCTCTCGTCCTTGGATACCCCTGGCTTCACAGCCATAACCCTCACATCGACTGGTCTGTGGGCACTATCAAGCAGTGGGGTCCTACGTGCCAAGCTACTTGTATTTTCCAGAATTCCCCGAGTTCTACTCCCGAGTCTTTAGAATCCATCGACCTGACCCGAGTTCCCGAGTGTTACCATGACCTCAAACTGGTGTTTAGCAAACAGAGGGCCACCATGCTACCACCCCATAGATCTTACGATTGCCCCATCGACCTGTTTCCGGGCACTTGCCCCCCAGGGGTCGGATCTTTTCCCTATCTCCACCCGAACGAGCTGCTATGGATACCTACATCAAGGACTCTCTGGAAGCAGGCCTCATGCGTCCATCAACCTCCCCGAGCGGGAGCAGGGTTTTTCTTTGTGGCCAAGAAAGATGGTGGATTACGTCCTTGCATCGACTACCGGGGACTCAATGACATAACCGTCCGTAACCGTTACCCGCTACCCCTTATGGCCACAGCCTTCGAGCTGCTCCAGGAAGCAGTTGTTTTCACTAAGCTTGACCTGCGGAACGCATACCATCTTGTGCGGATCAGACCTGGTGACGAGTGGAAGACCGCTTTCAACACGCCTACTGGTCACTATGAATACTTGGTGATGCCCTTCGGCCTGACCAACGCCCCAGCGGTGTTCCAAGCGCTCATAAACGATGTGCTTAGGGATATGCTTAACATATTTGTGTTCGTTTACTTGGATGACATCCTCATCTTTTCGAGCTCCCTTCAAGAACACACTAAGCATGTCAGACAAGTACTCAAACGCCTCCTGGACAGCCATCTGTACGTTAAGCCGGAAAAATGTGAATTCCATTCATCCCGAGTACAATTCCTGGGATTTGTAGTGGAACCCGGTCGAGTCCAAATGGACCCTAGGAAGGTAGGGGCGGTAGCGGATTGGCCCACCCCCAAATCCGTTAAGGATGTTCAGCGTTTCCTGGGCTTCACAAACTTTTACCGCAAGTTCATCAAGAACTTCAGTTTGGTGGCAGCTCCTCTCTCAGCTTTAACCAAAGGTGGCAATGCAAGGTTTTTGTGGGGAAGAGAAGCTGAGACGGCCTTCCAAGGACTCAAGCAGCGCGTCCTCTCTGCTCCCATCCTGATACTACCGACTACGGATGAACCATTTGTGGTGGAGGTAGACGCATCAGAGGTTGGTGTTGGAGCTGTCCTGTCTCAGAGGGGTGAAGACAAGAAGCTTCATCCGTGCGCTTTCTTCTCACACCGGCTTACCCCGACTGAGAGGAACTACGATGTGGGGGATCGTGAACTCCTAGCGGTTAAGATGGCATTGAAGGAATGGAGACACTGGCTCGAGGGGCTTCTCACCCGTTTCAAGTGCTTACGGACCACAAAAATCTGGAGTATATCCAGCAGGCGAAGCGATTGAACTCTAGACAAGCTAGATGGTCTCTTTTCTTCAATCGATTCCAGTTTATCCTCACCTATCGGCCCGGGTCGAAGAATCTCAAACCGGATGCCCTGTCCCGAGTCTACGCTCCTGCCATTCGAGATGACACGGACATGCCTGTCCTTCCTGCTGCTAAGATTGTGGCTCCGATCTCGTGGCAAGTTGAGGATACCGTGAGACGTGCTCAAGCTAGCGAACCGGACCCTAAAGGAGGCCCTGCCAATCGGTTGTTTGTCCCCAAGGCAGTGAGGACTCAGGTCCTTCTGTGGGGGCACTCCTCTCGCCTCACCTGTCATCCGGGCGTAGGTCGCACCTTGGAGTTCATCCAGCGTAAGTTCTGGTGGCCTACCATAAGAGAAGACGTTGCCACTTTCGTCAATGCCTGCCCCGTGTGCTGCCAGGGCAAATCTTCTCACCTCCGCCCTCAAGGACTCCTTCACCCTTTACCTGTTCCCCACAGACCCTGGTCCCATATCTCATTGGACTTTATTACTGGACTTCCTCCATCCCATGGCAATACTACTATCCTAGTCATAATCGACAGGTTTTCAAAGGCGGCCAGGTTCGTCCCTCTGACTAAGTTACCTTCTGCCAAGGAAACGGCTGAGTTGGTAATTAATCATGTGTTCCGAGTCTTCGGCATTCCTCAAGATGTGGTTTCTGACAGAGGTCCCCAGTTCGCCTCAAGGTTTTGGAAGGCCTTCTGCCAACTCATGGGGGCTTCTGCCAGTCTATCTTCAGGGTACCATCCGGAGTCCAACGGCCAAACAGAGAGGATGAATCAAGAGCTGGAAACCACCCTCCGATGTATGACTCGTGACAACTCCGTCCACATGGTCATCCTTTATTGTTTGGGCCGAATACGCGCACAACACCTTGCGCTCCTCCTCCACTGGTATGTCCCCGCACGAGTGTCAGTTTGGCTATGCTCCTCCATTGTTCCCGGACCAGGAGGCAGAAGTCAGAGTGCCTTCAGCCTTGAGGTTCGTCAGACGCTGTCGGCTTATGTGGAGGAAGACCCGTCTTAATCTGATGCGTTCCTCACAGAGGTATCAACAACAAGCCAACAGACGTCGCCGTCCCGGGCCTACCCTGCGCCCCGGCCAGAGAGTCTGGCTTTCCACAAGAGACTTACCTCTACGGGTGGAGTCTCGCAAGCTGTCCCAAAAATACATCGGTCCCTTCAAGGTTGCCAGGAGAGTTAACCCAGTTTCTTATCGCCTACACTTACCCAGATCCCTTAAGATTAATCCCACATTTCATGTGTCATTGTTAAAACCTGTTGTTTTTTCTCCCTTGTCCCGGCAGACAGACCTCCCCCTCCGCCTCGTGTCATTGGAGGCCAGCCGGCTTATACCGTCCACCGGATACTGGATTCCCGCCGGGTGCAGCGGTCCTGGCAGTATCTGGTGGACTGGGAAGGCTACGGTCCTGAGGAGCGCTCCTGGGTTCCTGCCAAAGACATCCTGGACCCTGACCTCATTCGTCAGTTCAGGGTCCTCCACCCTGAGAGAGCTGGTAGGAACGTCAGGAGCCGTTCCTAGGGGGATTCTGTCAGGATTTGGCCAGGGTTGTTCCGGGTTTTGGTCAGTAGATGTCCCCATTGTGCTTTTTGTCCCTATGTTTTCCCTTGATCCCCATTATTATTTGCACCTGTGTCTCGTTTTCCCTGATTGTATTTAAACCCTTTGTTTCCCTCAGTTCTGTGCTCTGTGTTTGTATGTTAGCACCCTGCCCTAGTGTTCTGTGTGCTCTTGTCGATTCCGGGTGAAGTTCTTGTGGTATTCTGTTTTTTGTTTTTGTTTATTTTTTGGTGAGTTTCTTTTGAGGTCTTTTTGTGTTTTTCCTACCACCTTTTGGATTTGCCATTTTTTGCATTTTAGGATTTTTTTCTTTTATTAAATACACCGTCTTAAGTACTGCTGTGTCTGCCTCATCTTCTGGGTTCTGCTGTCTATTCGTGGCTCAGTTGGTTAAGTGACTGTTTCTCACTCCGGAGACCCAGGTTCGAAACCGGGTCCTGAC